>NW_026016401.1:0-54829 GCF_020379485.1 Brassica napus
CTTTCTTATCCTAACTCCTATGAGATTTATTCCGCTTCCTGTGATCTCCACTACTTTATGTTTAAATCAACCTTCTTACATCGCGATTCATCCTGGTTTGATTAGAATTGACAAAGAAGCTGTCATATTCCCCAACAGGAAAACTGGGATCACCTGATTTGAACAGTGGGATGCTTCTCTTGTCTAAACTCCTATGATATTTATTCAGCTTCCTGGTGATTCTCCACTACTTTATGTTTCAAAATCAAGCTTCTTACATCGCGATTCATCCTGGTTGATTAGTAGAATGACGAAGAAGCTGTCATATTCCCAAACAGGAAAACTGGGATCACCTGATTTGAAAGTGGGATAGCTTCTTCATCCTAACTCCTATGAGATTTCTTCAGCTTCCTGGTGATTCTCCACTACTTTTATGTATCAAAATCCTTCTTACATCGCGATTCATCCTGGTTTGATTAGAATGACAAAGAAGCTGTCATATTCCCAAACAGGAAAACTGGGATCACCTGATTTGAAAGTGGGAAGCTTCTTCATCCTAACTCCTATGAGATTTATTCAGCTTCCTGGTGAATCCACACTACTTTATGTATCAAAATCAAGCTTCTTACATCGCGATTCATCCTGGTTTATTAGAATAAACAAGAAGCTGTCATATTCCCAAACAGGAAAACTGGGATCACCTGATTTGAAAGTGGGATAGCTTCTTCATCCTAACTCCTATGAGATTTATTCAGCTTCCTGATGATTCTCCACTACTTTATGTATCAAAATCAAGCTTCTTACATCGCGATTCATCCTGGTTTGATTAGAATGACAAAGAAGCTGTCATATTCCCAAACAGGAAAACTGGGATCACCTGATTTGAAAGTGGGATAGCTTCTTCATCCTAACTCCTATGAGATTTATTCAGCTTCCTGGTGATTCTCCACTACTTTATGTTTCAAAATCAAGCTTCTTACATCGCGTCATCCTGGTTTGATTAGAATGACAAAGAAGCTGTCATATCCCAAACAGGAAAACTGGGATCACCTGATTTGAAAGTGGGATAGCTTCTTCATCCTAACTCTATGAGATTTATTCAGCTTCCTGATGATTCTCCACTACTTTATGTATCAAAATCAAGCTTCTTACATCGCGATTCATCCTGGTTTGATTAGAATGACAAAGAAGCTGTCATATTCCCAAACAGGAAAACTGGGATCACCTGATTTGAAAGTGGGATAGCTTCTTCATCCTAACTCCTATGAGATTTATTCAGCTTCCTGGTGATTCTCCACTACTTTATGTTCAAAATCAAGCTTCTTACATCGCGATTCATCCTGGTTTGATTAGAATGACAAAGAAGCTGTCATATTCCCAAACAGGAAAACTGGGATCACCTGATTTGAAAGTGGGATAGCTTCTTCATCCTAACTCCTATGAGATTTATTCAGCTTCCTGGTGATTCTCCACTACTTTATGTTTCAAAATCAAGCTTCTTACATCGCGATTCATCCTGGTTTGATTAGAATGACAAAAAGCTGTCATATTCCCAAACAGGAAAACTGGGATCACCTGATTTGAAAGTGGGATAGCTTCTTCATCCTAACTCCTATGAGATTTATTCAGCTTCCTGGTGATTCTCCACTACTTTATGTATCAAAATCAAGCTTCTTACATCGCGATTCATCCTGGTTTGATTAGAATGACAAAGAAGCTGTCATATTCCCAAACAGGAAAACTGGGATCACCTGATTTGAAAGTGGGATAGCTTCTTCATCCTAACTCCTATGAGATTTATTCAGCTTCCTGATGATTCTCCACTACTTTATGTATCAAAATCAAGCTTCTTACATCGCGATTCATCCTGGTTTGATTAGAATGACAAAGAAGCTGTCATATTCCCAAACAGGAAAACTGGGATCACCTGATTTGAAAGTGGGATAGCTTCTTCATCCTAACTCCTATGAGATTTATTCGACTTCCTGGTGATTCTCCACTACTTTATGTATCAAAATCAAGCTTCTTACATCGCGATTCATCCTGGTTTGATTAGAATGACAAAGAAGCTGTCATATTCCCAAACAGGAAAACTGGGATCACCTGATTTGAAAGTGGGATAGCTTCTTCATCCTAACTCCTATGAGATTTATTCAGCTTCCTGGTGATTCTCCACTACTTTATGTATCAAAATCAAGCTTCTTACATCGCGATTCATCCTGGTTTGATTAGAATGACAAAGAAGCTGTCATATTCCCAAACAGGAAAACTGGGATCACCTGATTTGAAAGTGGGATAGCTTCTTCATCCTAACTCCTATGAGATTTATTCAGCTTCCTGGTGATTCTCCACTACTTTATGTTCAAAATCAAGCTTCTTACATCGCGATTCATCCTGGTTTGATTAGAATGACAAAGAAGCTGTCATATTCCCAAACAGGAAAACTGGGATCACCTGATTTGAAAGTGGGATAGCTTCTTCATCCTAACTCCTATGAGATTTATTCAGCTTCCTGGTGATTCTCCACTACTTTATGTATCAAAATCAAGCTTCTTACATCGCGATTCATCCTGGTTTGATTAGAATGACAAAGAAGCTGTCATATTCCCAAACAGGAAAACTGGGATCACCTGATTTGAAAGTGGGATAGCTTCTTCATCCTAACTCCTATGAGATTTATTCAGCTTCCTGGTGATTCTCCACTACTTTATGTATCAAAATCAAGCTTCTTACATCGCGATTCATCCTGGTTTGATTAGAATGACAAAGAAGCTGTCATATTCCCAAACAGGAAAACTGGGATCACCTGATTTGAAAGTGGGATAGCTTCTTCATCCTAACTCCTATGAGATTTATTCAGCTTCCTGGTGATTCTCCACTACTTTATGTATCAAAATCAAGCTTCTTACATCGCGATTCATCCTGGTTTGATTAGAATGACAAAGAAGCTGTCATATTCCCAAACAGGAAAACTGGGATCACCTGATTTGAAAGTGGGATAGCTTCTTCATCCTAACTCCTATGAGATTTATTCAGCTTCCTGGTGATTCTCCACTACTTTATGTTTCAAAATCAAGCTTCTTACATCGCGATTCATCCTGGTTTGATTAGAATGACAAAGAAGCTGTCATATTCCCAAACAGGAAAACTGGGATCACCTGATTTGAAAGTGGGATAGCTTCTTCATCCTAACTCCTATGAGATTTATTCGACTTCCTGGTGATTCTCCACTACTTTATGTATCAAAATCAAGCTTCTTACATCGCGATTCATCCTGGTTTGATTAGAATGACAAAGAAGCTGTCATATTCCCAAACAGGAAAACTGGGATCACCTGATTTGAAAGTGGGATAGCTTCTTCATCCTAACTCCTATGAGATTTATTCAGCTTCCTGGTGATTCTCCACTACTTTATGTATCAAAATCAAGCTTCTTACATCGCGATTCATCCTGGTTTGATTAGAATGACAAAGAAGCTGTCATATTCCCAAACAGGAAAACTGGGATCACCTGATTTGAAAGTGGGATAGCTTCTTCATCCTAACTCCTATGAGATTTATTCAGCTTCCTGGTGATTCTCCACTACTTTATGTATCAAAATCAAGCTTCTTACATCGCGATTCATCCTGGTTTGATTAGAATGACAAAGAAGCTGTCATATTCCCAAACAGGAAAACTGGGATCACCTGATTTGAAAGTGGGATAGCTTCTTCATCCTAACTCCTATGAGATTTATTCAGCTTCCTGGTGATTCTCCACTACTTTATGTATCAAAATCAAGCTTCTTACATCGCGATTCATCCTGGTTTGATTAGAATGACAAAGAAGCTGTCATATTCCCAAACAGGAAAACTGGGATCACCTGATTTGAAAGTGGGATAGCTTCTTCATCCTAACTCCTATGAGATTTATTCAGCTTCCTGGTGATTCTCCACTACTTTATGTATCAAAATCAAGCTTCTTACATCGCGATTCATCCTGGTTTGATTAGAATGACAAAGAAGCTGTCATATTCCCAAACAGGAAAACTGGGATCACCTGATTTGAAAGTGGGATAGCTTCTTCATCCTAACTCCTATGAGATTTATTCAGCTTCCTGGTGATTCTCCACTACTTTATGTATCAAAATCAAGCTTCTTACATCGCGATTCATCCTGGTTTGATTAGAATGACAAAGAAGCTGTCATATTCCCAAACAGGAAAACTGGGATCACCTGATTTGAAAGTGGGATAGCTTCTTCATCCTAACTCCTATGAGATTTATTCAGCTTCCTGGTGATTCTCCACTACTTTATGTATCAAAATCAAGCTTCTTACATCGCGATTCATCCTGGTTTGATTAGAATGACAAAGAAGCTGTCATATTCCCAAACAGGAAAACTGGGATCACCTGATTTGAAAGTGGGATAGCTTCTTCATCCTAACTCCTATGAGATTTATTCAGCTTCCTGGTGATTCTCCACTACTTTATGTATCAAAATCAAGCTTCTTACATCGCGATTCATCCTGGTTTGATTAGAATGACAAAGAAGCTGTCATATTCCCAAACAGGAAAACTGGGATCACCTGATTTGAAAGTGGGATAGCTTCTTCATCCTAACTCCTATGAGATTTATTCAGCTTCCTGGTGATTCTCCACTACTTTATGTATCAAAATCAAGCTTCTTACATCGCGATTCATCCTGGTTTGATTAGAATGACAAAGAAGCTGTCATATTCCCAAACAGGAAAACTGGGATCACCTGATTTGAAAGTGGGATAGCTTCTTCATCCTAACTCCTATGAGATTTATTCAGCTTCCTGGTGATTCTCCACTACTTTATGTATCAAAATCAAGCTTCTTACATCGCGATTCATCCTGGTTTGATTAGAATGACAAAGAAGCTGTCATATTCCCAAACAGGAAAACTGGGATCACCTGATTTGAAAGTGGGATAGCTTCTTCATCCTAACTCCTATGAGATTTATTCAGCTTCCTGGTGATTCTCCACTACTTTATGTATCAAAATCAAGCTTCTTACATCGCGATTCATCCTGGTTTGATTAGAATGACAAAGAAGCTGTCATATTCCCAAACAGGAAAACTGGGATCACCTGATTTGAAAGTGGGATAGCTTCTTCATCCTAACTCCTATGAGATTTATTCAGCTTCCTGGTGATTCTCCACTACTTTATGTATCAAAATCAAGCTTCTTACATCGCGATTCATCCTGGTTTGATTAGAATGACAAAGAAGCTGTCATATTCCCAAACAGGAAAACTGGGATCACCTGATTTGAAAGTGGGATAGCTTCTTCATCCTAACTCCTATGAGATTTATTCAGCTTCCTGGTGATTCTCCACTACTTTATGTATCAAAATCAAGCTTCTTACATCGCGATTCATCCTGGTTTGATTAGAATGACAAAGAAGCTGTCATATTCCCAAACAGGAAAACTGGGATCACCTGATTTGAAAGTGGGATAGCTTCTTCATCCTAACTCCTATGAGATTTATTCGACTTCCTGGTGATTCTCCACTACTTTATGTATCAAAATCAAGCTTCTTACATCGCGATTCATCCTGGTTTGATTAGAATGACAAAGAAGCTGTCATATTCCCAAACAGGAAAACTGGGATCACCTGATTTGAAAGTGGGATAGCTTCTTCATCCTAACTCCTATTGTTGAGATGAGAGAATAAAGAGTTGATATATTGAGAGAGGAAGAGAGTTGGAGTAGACAGTAACTTTGGAGTTTTACTGTGGTAACTTTAGTTTACCACAGTAACAACTTGGGAAGTTATCTGATGGCATGAGAAGGTAACTTAGTGAAGGGAAGAGAGTAAACTCGACCATAGAGGATAAGGAAGGATAAGGGAGCTTTGACAGCCTGTATGATGCTGGAAAGGAGAGGATGCTTTTCTATAGTGCAAGCATGTGAGAAAGCACAGCCAAGTGATTCAAAAGGAGTTCCAGCCTGTCCTTGACTACACATGCTTATACATTTCGAAATTCCTTGTTGCTCTCTCTTTATATACTTGTAAACCCTCATCAGTATTAATTAATGGAGTTTTGAGTCTCTCTCTCTAGTCTCTCTCTTGTTCTTAATCTCTAATCTCTTTAATTCTCAGATTAAACTTAATCACTCTTAAATCACAAAATCTAATATGGTATCAGAGCAAGGTTCCTTAAAAGGAGAGAGTGATTTCGTTTTCTAAATGTTCTTGAGTGTTCTTGAGAGTTCTTGAGAGTTTGTCAAGAGCTAGATCCTTTAAAAGTCAAGTTGTGTCTGTTGTGTGTTTCTTTGGAGAGTCAGCTCATCAAGGGAGTCCCTTTAGGTGTTGACAAGGTCAGAAGAGGGGTCTAGTTTGTGGTTAAGCTTGGCGTGTGAGATTAGAGCATTTGGGGGAAGATCTAGGCTAAAGGTTGTTGCTTTAGGCTAAAGGTTGTTGCTTTAGGCTAAAGGAAATGGAGCTGCTTCAATCTGGTACAACAAGGCGTGAAGAGAAGAAAGAGAGAGGGAATGAGTGGGGGTGGTTCTCACAAATGAAAACAACTCTGAAAGGTGTGGATTTGGAGAAACATGAGAAGGAAGAGTCTTGAAGGGTAAAAGCTGCTGAGAAAGATCAGACAGCAAGAGAAACAAGTGGAGATTGCTTTAGTCTTGAAGAAAGTATACTGCTTGAGAAGATTGAAGATGTTTATGAGAACAAGATCAATCTTAGGAGAGTGTGTGAAGTCAAGAAGGTGATCAGTGAAGCTAAGCAAGGAAGAGAAGAGTTCAATAACCATGTGAGGAAGCTACAACACTTGTGGGTTGAACTACAAGGGTTGAGATCCTATGTGGATGGGTGATATGATCATGGACCAGCCAGCTGATGGAGATAGAGATGGCGAGTTTAGAGATGAACCAGCTGAAGAAGATGAGGTCTTAACCATTCCTAAAGGTCCCATGACTCGAGCCAGAGCTAGGAAACTCAAAGAAGCTATTGGAGGACTAATCAGGAAGTCCTTGGAGCAAGAAGAATGTCTTGGAGGAAGCTTGATACTTCAAGATACGCTTATCACCATTCAAGCCATCTTACCATCAAGTTGAGTATCATCTAGGCTAGCAAGCTATGTGTGCTCTTTTCCTATCATTGTTTTTGTCCCATTGGGTTTTGCAATGATAGGTTTTTAACGAGGCCATAGTCTTGCTATCTTATCACCTAGTTGATACTCTCGGACCAAACCACATGAAGAACCTTATGCTATCTTTATTTCTAAGTATTTATGTCTTTCATTTTCGAAAACTCTATCTAAGTTGTGTCTTTACTTCTACATTAATTGGAGGAGCCTGTTCCTTTAATTTCGAAATGCTTGGAGCCTGTTCCAAGCCTTTCACTATATATATGTGTAACTCGGCAACCCTAGCATCTATCAAGTTTTCTTTCATTTAAACCTTTGTGTTTTCTTCTCCCTTGCTTTCACGAGTTAAGAGAGTGTCTGGTGTGTAGTATCCAGTCTGTTGGTGTGTAATATCCAACGCCCAAGGGCTTTAGAAAGGTGTGTCATATCCGATCTAAGTCTAGGAGTATCAAGGAGCCTTTCCGCAGCCTCTTGTGTCACCATTCGATCCACAGCCTTGATAAACTTGAGTCTTTGATTCGTTTATGCAAGGATCTATCCAAACCATCCAGAGAAGGGTCCTAGGATCTCATTAAGTGGTATCAGAGCACTCTGGAAGGGGAGTTTCGATTTCTCTTTTGCGATTTCTTAAGATCTACTCTTTGTCGATTCATATTTTTGATCAATCGGTTCTTGTGTGTTTATTCTCACTTGATCTGCTTGTTTCATTATCAGGATTGCTAGATCTGATTGTTTCGTGTCTCATACTGATAGATCTAAGAATTTCGATCAAGTTTTGAACAAAACCTTTTCACATTCTTGTCGATTACGTTATCGTTTTGCTTGATCCGAAAGTTTCTTGTGATTGTGTGACTCGATCTGTTGTTAGAATCATAGATCAGGATTTGATTACCTCATTTCATCATCTGTTGAATCTGATCTGTTATTGTTTCAATTTCGAAAAGATAGAATTCAAATCGTCGCGTGTTGATCAAGTATCTTCATTTGCCGCTTTGTTTGAATACTTTGTTTCCTTATTTGAATCTTGAGTTCTGAATTCTTTTGAACTACTTACTGGTTCAAGTTTTTCGTGTATCAGGAAGCAATGGGGTCTGAGGAGGATGATGAAACCTTTGTGCGAAGGAATAGATTGCTGCAAGAAGCAATCACCAAACAAGTGATGGAAGCGATGGTGAAGTTACTGGAAGAGAAGTATGATCAGAGACCGCATGATGGGCAAGGACAAGCATCTGGTTCAAGACATGAGCAAAGAAGAAACAGACAAGGTCAGCGTGAGCATGCTGGATCAGAAGAGACTGATAACTTCTATGAGAGAAGTAGCCATAGCTCCGGTTCAAGACGTAGCAGTAGAAGATCTCGACGTGATCATGAGGGCCGGAGGCATAGACGCAATGAGCTATCAGGATTAAAGCTTAAGATCCCTCCTTTCCATGGTAAAGCTGATCCAGATGCCTATCTTGAGTGGGAGAAGAAGATCGAACTCGTTTTCAACTGTCAGCATTACTCAGAGACTAAGAAGATTCAAGTAGCTGCTACCGAGTTCAATGATTATGCATTGAGCTGGTGGGATCAGTTGGTCACAAACAAGAGGCGCAATGGTGAATTCCCCATTGAAACATGGGCAGAGATGAAAGCTGTGATGCGCAAGAGGTTTGTACCAAGTCATTATCACCGTGATCTTCATCAAAAGCTGAGACTGCTCACACAAGGATCAAAGTCTGTAGAGGAATACTTTCAAGAGATGGAGTTGCTTATGCTAAGAGCTTGTGTATCTGAGGACAGTGAAGCTACCATGGCACGATTTCTTGGTGGACTCAACCGTGAGATACAAGATAGAGTGGAGATGCAACACTACTTGGAGATAGAGGAGATGCTACACAAAGCTATCTTGGTGGAACAGCAAGTTAAGAGAAGAAGTTATGCGCGTGGCAGCTATGGTTCCAATAGATACCAGACCTCTAAGGAAGATAAACCGAGCTATCAAAAGGAGAGCAAGCCACAGCCAAAAGAAGAATCCAAGTCTAGTAGCATCTACAACAAAGATAAGGGTAAAGTGGAAGCTACAAGCTCGCGTGCAAGAGATGTGAAGTGCTTTAAGTGCCAAGGGCGTGGGCACTATGCTAATGAGTGTACTAACAAGAGAGTTATGATTCTTCTGGAGAATGGAGAGTTTGAATCTGAAGATGAGAAACTAAGGACTGATCAAGAACTATCAGAAGTTGAGCATGAGGAGGAACCAGTTCAAGGTAGACTTTTGGTTGCAAGAAGAACTCTCAGTTTGCAAAACAAAACAGAGGAGCAAGAACAAAGAGAGAACTTGTTCTACACACGTTGTCTGGTGCAAGGAAAGGTCTGCAGCCTGATCATCGACGGTGGAAGCTGTGTTAATGTTGCTAGCGAGACAATGGTGAAGAAGCTTGGTTTGAAAGCTCAAAAGCATCCTAAACCTTACCGGCTGCAATGGCTTAATGAAGAGGGCGAGATGAGGGTATCTACTCAGGTCTCTATACCCTTGACCATTGGGAGGTATGAAGATGACATTCTCTGTGATGTGATACCCATGGAAGCCAGCCACATACTACTGGGAAGGCCTTGGCAATTTGATAGGCGTGTCATCCATGATGGCTTCACCAACAAACATTCTTTTGAGTTCAACGGCAAGCGAACTGTCTTGGTACCTCTAACTCCTAAAGAAGTGCATGAAGATCAGCTTCAGCTTCAGAAAAAGAAAGAGGTTGATCTCAAACCAGATAAGCAACACAACTTCTATGCTAAAGCTAGTGAAATCAAAAGATCTCTTTATTCTCATCAATCGGTTCTCTTATTTATCTTTAAAGAATCTCTTTTGTCTCTAACTGATTGTACACCGGTGTATCCGAGTGAGATGTCAGCTCTTTTACAGGAATACCAGGATGTATTTCCAGAAGATAATCCCATAGGATTGCCACCTATTCGAGGGATTGAGCATCAGATTGATTTTGTACCAGGAGCTACTCTTCCCAACAGACCAGCATACAGAACTAATCCTGTGGAAACCAAGGAGCTACAAAGGCAGGTTGAGGAACTGATGGAGAAAGGCCATATCCGTGAAAGTATGAGCCCATGTGCTGTGCCTGTGCTCCTTGTTCCAAAGAAAGATGGGAGCTGGCGTATGTGTGTTGATTGTAGAGCAATCAACAACATAACAGTGAAGTATCGCCACCCTATTCCTAGATTAGATGATATGCTTGATGAGTTGCATGGTTCTAGTGTCTTTTCTAAGATAGATTTGAAGAGTGGATATCATCAAATAAGAATGAAAGAGGGAGATGAGTGGAAAACAGCCTTTAAGACTAAGCATGGGTTGTATGAGTGGTTAGTCATGCCTTTTGGATTAACCAATGCTCCTAGCACTTTTATGAGATTGATGAATCATGTGCTTAGATCTTTCATAGGTTTGTTTGTGGTAGTATACTTTGATGATATCCTTGTTTACAGTAAGAACCTAGGAGAGCATATAGATCATCTTAAGTCTGTTCTTGATGTGTTGAGAAAAGAAAAACTGTTTGCTAACCTTAAGAAATGCACTTTTTGTACGGATAACTTGGTCTTCCTAGGCTTTGTTGTGAGTGCAGATGGAGTAAAGGTGGATCAGGAGAAGGTGAGAGCAATTCAAGAATGGCCAATTCCAAAGACTATAAGTGAAGTAAGGAGCTTTCACGGCCTTGCTGGCTTCTACCGACGGTTTGTGAAAGACTTTAGCACCATAGCAGCCCCATTGACTGAGGTGATCAAGAAAGAAGTTGGATTCAAATGGGGAGAAGCACAAGAACTTGCCTTTCAATGCCTAAAAGAGAAGCTTACTAATGCCCCTCTTCTTATACTTCCTGATTTCAATAAAACTTTTGAAATTGAATGTGATGCCTCAGGAATTGGAATTGGTGCTGTTCTTATGCAGGAGAAGAGACCCATAGCTTATTTCAGTGAGAAGCTTGGAGGCGCCACTCTCAACTATGCAACTTATGATAAGGAATTGTATGCCTTGGTGAGAGCTTTGCAGACTTGGCAGCATTACTTGTGGCCCAAGGAGTTTGTGATACACACGGATCATGAGTCTCTCAAGTACTTGAAAGGACAGAACAAGCTCAGCAAAAGACACGCAAGGTGGGTTGAGTTCATTGAGACATTTCCTTATGTCATCAAGTACAAACAAGGTAAAGAAAACATAGTTGCTGATGCACTATCTCGAAGGTATGTTCTCTTAAACACTCTTGATGCTAAGTTGTTAGGTTTTGAGCAGATTAAAGAGATGTATGAATCTGATCCAGATTTTAAAGAAGCTTATAACTCTTGTGAGAAATTTGCTGCTGGACATTATTTTAGACATGATGGATTCCTCTTTTATGATAATAGACTGTGTGTGCCTAATTGCTCTTTGAGAGATTTGTTTGTTAGGGAATCACATGGAGGAAGTCTCATGGGTCACTTTGGTATTGCAAAGACTCTTAAAACCTTGCAGGATCATTTCTTTTGGCCTCGGATGAAAAGTGATGTGGAGAAACTATGTGAGAGATGTGCAACTTGCAAGCAAGCTAAGTCTAAGGTTCAGTCTCACGGTTTGTATACTCCTCTCCCTATTCCTTATCATCCTTGGAATGACATATCTATGGATTTCATTGTTGGATTGCCTAGAACTAGGACTGGGAAGGATTCTATCTTTGTTGTTGTTGACAGGTTCTCAAAAATGGCACATTTCATAGCATGTCATAAAACTGATGATGCATTGCATGTAGCTAACCTGTTCTTTAAGGAGATTGTGCGTTTACATGGTATGCCTAGGACCATAGTTTCTGATAGGGATACTAAGTTTCTTAGTTATTTTTGGAAAACTCTTTGGTCTAAGCTAGGCACTAAGTTGTTGTTCTCCACTACTTGTCATCCGCAAACTGATGGACAGACTGAAGTAGTTAATAGAACTCTAGGAACACTCTTGCGTGCATTCATTAAAAAGAATCTGAAATCTTGGGAAGATTATCTGCCACATTGTGAATTTGCATATAATCATGCTGTGCATTCTGCTTCTAAGTTTTCACCCTTTGAAATTGTTTATGGGTTCAATCCCACCTCTCCTTTGGATTTAATCCCTTTACCTGAGTGTGAAAGGGTCAGTTTGGATGGCAAAAAGAAGGCAGAGATGGTGAAACAACTTCACGAGCAAGCTAGGCTCAACATTGAAGAGAAAACTAAGCAGTATGTCAAGCATGCCAACAAAGGAAGGCGTGAGATGGTCTTTAAGGAGGGTGATAAAGTTTGGGTTCATTTGAGAAAAGAGAGGTTTCCTAATGAGAGGAAGTCAAAGCTTATGCCAAGAATTGATGGACCTTTTGAGATCACAAGGAAGATCAGCAACAATGCCTACAAGATTGATCTCCAAGATAAGTATGATGTGAGTAATAGCTTCAATGTTACTGACTTGATCCCTTTTATTGCAGATGAACCTGATTTGAGGTCAAATCCTTTTCAAGAGGGAGGGGATGATATGATCATGGACCAGCCAGCTGATGGAGATAGAGATGGCGAGTTTAGAGATGAACCAGCTGAAGAAGATGAGGTCTTAACCATTCCTAAAGGTCCCATGACTCGAGCCAGAGCTAGGAAACTCAAAGAAGCTATTGGAGGACTAATCAGGAAGTCCTTGGAGCAAGAAGAATGTCTTGGAGGAAGCTTGATACTTCAAGATACGCTTATCACCATTCAAGCCATCTTACCATCAAGTTGAGTATCATCTAGGCTAGCAAGCTATGTGTGCTCTTTTCCTATCATTGTTTTTGTCCCATTGGGTTTTGCAATGATAGGTTTTTAACGAGGCCATAGTCTTGCTATCTTATCACCTAGTTGATACTCTCGGACCAAACCACATGAAGAACCTTATGCTATCTTTATTTCTAAGTATTTATGTCTTTCATTTTCGAAAACTCTATCTAAGTTGTGTCTTTACTTCTACATTAATTGGAGGAGCCTGTTCCTTTAATTTCGAAATGCTTGGAGCCTGTTCCAAGCCTTTCACTATATATATGTGTAACTCGGCAACCCTAGCATCTATCAAGTTTTCTTTCATTTAAACCTTTGTGTTTTCTTCTCCCTTGCTTTCACGAGTTAAGAGAGTGTCTGGTGTGTAGTATCCAGTCTGTTGGTGTGTAATATCCAACGCCCAAGGGCTTTAGAAAGGTGTGTCATATCCGATCTAAGTCTAGGAGTATCAAGGAGCCTTTCCGCAGCCTCTTGTGTCACCATTCGATCCACAGCCTTGATAAACTTGAGTCTTTGATTCGTTTATGCAAGGATCTATCCAAACCATCCAGAGAAGGGTCCTAGGATCTCATTAATGGGGATGCTACACCAGAGCAAGAGATGGTCTTGAAGCTCTTGGCGAGCATGGAGTCATCATATGGGTGGCTGGTGGAGATGGTTCTAAGAGGGGAACAGCTTCCGGAAATGGAAGAGATCTGTGTGCTTATAAGAAGGGCGTATGAGATAATGAGAGATGATGAGAGGCTAACCATGAGTAGGAGTGAGAGCTCATGGAAGCCAAATGGGAGTAGGAGTGAGAGCTTCCAGAAGCTAACCATGAGTAGGAGTGAGGGCTCATGGAGGCTAACCGGGAGTAGGAGTGAGGGCTTCCGGAAGAGGAGGAGGTGCAGAATGCTATCCAAAGCTTATGTCAACATAGGAAAGGGTAGGAAGAGAGTTGTGGGAGAGTGTTCTTACTCAGCCTACATGGGGGAATCAGTAGAAGACAGTGGGGTGTTAAGAGAGCAGGAGAAAGGGAGTGGAGCTGATGATCGCATCACCAGGAAGGAATGGAGAGTGTTCATGGAACATGTACAAGCCTTAGCAGCAAGCAAGAAGCATGCTATACAATCCGGAGCTTCTAAACCCATGGTGATTGATTCTGGAGCAAGTCATCATATGATCAGTGATAGGAGGCTTATAAGTGAGATCAAGGCTGCAACAGGGAGTGTTAGGATAGCTAATGGTGCTATGATCCCAATAGAAGGAGTGGGAAAGCTCAAACTGTTTGAGAAGGACACGGCTGCCTTCTACATGCCTCAGTTCACTTCAAATCTATTATCTGTGAAGAAAGCTACCATTGATCTTGATTGTCAAGTAGTATTCAGACCTGATGAAGTTGAGTTTCAAGATTTGAAGACTGGGAGAGTCATTGGCAGAGGAGACAGCAAGAATCAGCTATACCACCTCGACTTGGCTAAGACCTCTAATCCCTTTGATTCTATTTGCTTGAGTAGTACTGCTGAGAAGATTGATAGTATTACTTGGCATGCTAGATTAGGACATCCTCATGCTCGTGCCATTGAATTGATAATCCCTAATATGTCATTCAATCACTTGGATTGTGAAGCATGCATATTAGGAAAGCATTGTAGGACTGTTTTCCCAACATCTAAGACTACTTATGAGCATTGCTTTGATCTAGTTCACTCGGATGTGTGGACCGCTCCATGCATGTCTAGAGACAGCCATAAATACTTTGTAACATTCATTGATGAGAAGTCTAAGTATACATGGCTCACATTGCTTCCATCTAAAGATAAGGTGCTAGAAGCGTTTATGAACTTCCAAGCATATGTATCTAATCAATACAATGCTACTGTGAAGGTACTGAGATCAGACAATGGAGGTGAATACATCAGCAATGCCTTCAAGAGTCATCTAGCCAAGCATGGGATTGTGCATCAGACCAGTTGTCCCTACACACCACAGCAGAATGGTGTAGCTGAGAGGAAGAATAGGCACTTGATGGAGGTTGCTAGGTCGATGATGTTTCATGCAAATGTCCCAAAACGTTTTTGGGGAGATGCTGTACAGACTGCTTGCTATCTCATCAACCGGATCCCAACCAAGATACTGAAGAATCTGTCTCCATTTGAGGTGCTGAATAAGAGCAAGCCTTTTATTGATCACCTACGGGTATTTGGGTGTGTATGCTATGTCATGAGTCCAGGAGAACAGAGAAACAAGCTGGAGGCAAAGAGCACTAAGGCTATGTTCATTGGATACTCTATCACTCAGAAGGGATACAAGTGCTATGATCCTGAAGCAAGGAGAGTGATGGTATCTAGAGAAGTGAAGTTTATTGAATCAAAAGGGTATTATGAAGAAAAGGAGTGGGAAAATCTGAAGGATTTGTCTCAAGCTCCATCTGATAGAGCAACAACACTGAGGGTGCTGTTGGAGAAGCTAGGGATAGGGTTATCCCAGGATCAGGAATCTGGAAGAAGAGAGTCTTCCAATCCGACTAGTGAAGCTGAAAGAACAACTCCTCTTGATCATGAGAGGGGGAATGGAACTGAATCTCATGAGCAAGTGCATAATCAAGATTCAGGCCAGCATAATCAAGAGGTGACACAGGAAGTAGAGAGTGGTGCTCAGTCTAGTGGAGATGGGCAAAGAGAGTCTAATGGCTCAGATGAGAGTGGTACTCAGTCTAGTGGAGATTGGGAAGTGGATCCTGATGGGTCAAATGAGAGTGGTGCTCAATCAAGTGAAGATGGGCAAGAGCCACAAGAAGAACAAGTTCAGGAGCTGAGGAGGAGCACAAGGGTGAAGAGAGATGCTTCCAACTGGGTAAACACGAGAGTGTACTACAATGCCCAGGCTGTGGAGCATCCTTCTCAAGCTATGTGTTCCTTTGCAGAGTTTCCAGACGAGCATATAGCCTTCACAGTAAGCTTGGATGAGAGCTATATTCCAAGGACATATGAAGAAGCTATGGCTTTAAAGGAGTGGAGAGATTCAGTTGCTGATGAGTCCGGAGCCATGATTAAGAATGAAACATGGTATGAGAGTGAGCTGCCTAAAGGGAAGAAGGCAGTGACTAGTAAATGGGTGTTCACAATCAAGTTTCATCCTGATGGAAGAATAGAGAGGCGCAAGTCTAGGTTGGTGGCAAGAGGATTTACTCAGACATATGGTGAGGACTATGTTGAGACCTTTGCTCCTGTGGCTAAACTTCATACTATCAGGATTGTATTATCTTTAGCTGTGAATCTTGAGTGGGATTTGTGGCAAATGGATGTGAAGAATGCATTCCTTCAAGGAGAGTTGGAAGATGAAGTATACATGCATCCACCACCAGGTCTTGAACATCTAGTAAAGAAGGGTAATGTGTTGAGGTTGAGGAAAGCTATCTATGGTCTCAAGCAGTCTCCAAGGGCGTGGTACAACAAGTTGAGTACTACACTGAATGGGAGAGGGTTCAGAAAGTCAGAATTGGATCACACTCTCTTTACCCTAACCACCTCATCTGGTATTGTGGTATTACTTGTGTATGTGGATGATATCATCATCACAGGCAGTGATAAGGAAGGCATCAAGGCTACAAAGGAGTATCTCAAGGCAAGCTTTGAGATTAAAGACTTGGGGGAAATGAAGTATTTTCTTGGGATTGAGATATGCAGATCAAAGGAAGGATTGTTCATGTCTCAAAGGAAGTATGTGATTGATCTATTGAAGGGAGCAGATGCCTATGGAGGAAAGACAGCCAAGATGCCAATGGAGGATGGGTACAAGGTTCCACGTGAGGGGGAGATTGAGGATAGCAAGCCATTCCATGATCCTAAGCTGTATAGGAAGCTAGTGGGGAAGTTGATTTATCTTACCATTACTAGACCTGATGTATGCTTTGCGGTGAATCAAGTCAGTCAACACATGCAAGTTCCTAAGGAGCACCACTGGCGGATGGTGGAAAGGATCTTGATGTATCTGAATGGAACTACTGGTCTTGGAGTATGGATGGGATGTAACAAGAGTACTGAGGTTGTAGGCTACTGTGATGCGGATTGGGCTGGTGATAGAGCAGATAGAAGATCAACCACAGGCTATTGTACATTCATTGGTGGTAACTTGGTCACTTGGAAGAGTAAGAAGCAGAAGGTAGTGTCTTGTTCCAGTGCTGAGGCCGAGTATAGAGCAATGCTGAAGCTTACAAATGAGCTAGTGTGGATAAAAGGGATTTTGAAGCATCTGGAGATTATTCAAGCAACGCCAATGACAATGCATTGTGATAATCAAGCAGCTATCCACATTGCATCTAACTCTGTGTTCCATGAGAGAACAAAGCACATTGAGGTTGATTGTCACAAGGTGAGGCAGATGATGATTCTTGGGGTGATTCTACCTTGTTATACTCGGAGTGAGGATCAGTTAGCAGATGTGTTCACAAAGGCAGCAAGGCAAAAGACAATGGAGTCCATACACATCAGGTTAGGACTCATTGATCTCTCGCCTAAGGGCTAGTCTATACACTCTCCTGATCATGTGATCTCTACTCTTTTTCCTCATTAAGGTTTTGTCCCAATGGGTTTTCCTTAATGAGGTTTTAATGAGGGAGATCTCATGGTCCTTCCAAGCTTGACTTGTTCCACATGGTCAAGCTTGAGGGGGAGTGTTGAGATGAGAGAATAAAGAGTTGATATATTGAGAGAGGAAGAGAGTTGGAGTAGACAGTAACTTTGGAGTTTTACTGTGGTAACTTTAGTTTAACCACAGTAACAACTTGGGAAGTTATCTGATGGCATGAGAAGGTAACTTAGTGAAGGGAAGAGAGTAAACTCGACCATAGAGGATAAGGAAGGATAAGGGAGCCTTTGACAGCCTGTATGATGCTGGAAAGGAGAGGATGCTTTTCTACTAGTGCAAGCATGTGAGAAAGCACAGCCAAGTGATTCAAAAGGAGTTCCAGCCTGTCCTTTGACTACACATGCTTATACATTTCGAAATTCCTTGTTGCTCTCTCTTTATATACTTGTAAACCCTCATCAGTATTAATTAATGGAGTTTTGAGTCTCTCTCTCTAGTCTCTCTCTTGTTCTTAATCTCTAATCTCTTTAATTCTCAGATTAAACTTAATCACTCTTTAAATCACAAAATCTAATAATCCTAACTCCTATGAGATTTATTCAGCTTCCTGGTGATTCTCCACTACTTTATGTATCAAAATCAAGCTTCTTACATCGCGATTCATCCTGGTTTGATTAGAATGACAAAGAAGCTGTCATATTCCCAAACAGGAAAACTGGGATCACCTGATTTGAAAGTGGGATAGCTTCTTCATCCTAACTCCTATGAGATTTATTCAGCTTCCTGGTGATTCTCCACTACTTTATGTTTCAAAATCAAGCTTCTTACATCGCGATTCATCCTGGTTTGATTAGAATGACAAAGAAGCTGTCATATTCCCAAACAGGAAAACTGGGATCACCTGATTTGAAAGTGGGATAGCTTCTTCATCCTAACTCCTATGAGATTTATTCAGCTTCCTGGTGATTCTCCACTACTTTATGTATCAAAATCAAGCTTCTTACATCGCGATTCATCCTGGTTTGATTAGAATGACAAAGAAGCTGTCATATTCCCAAACAGGAAAACTGGGATCACCTGATTTGAAAGTGGGATAGCTTCTTCATCCTAACTCCTATGAGATTTATTCAGCTTCCTGGTGATTCTCCACTACTTTATGTATCAAAATCAAGCTTCTTACATCGCGATTCATCCTGGTTTGATTAGAATGACAAAGAAGCTGTCATATTCCCAAACAGGAAAACTGGGATCACCTGATTTGAAAGTGGGATAGCTTCTTCATCCTAACTCCTATGAGATTTATTCAGCTTCCTGGTGATTCTCCACTACTTTATGTATCAAAATCAAGCTTCTTACATCGCGATTCATCCTGGTTTGATTAGAATGACAAAGAAGCTGTCATATTCCCAAACAGGAAAACTGGGATCACCTGATTTGAAAGTGGGATAGCTTCTTCATCCTAACTCCTATGAGATTTATTCAGCTTCCTGGTGATTCTCCACTACTTTATGTATCAAAATCAAGCTTCTTACATCGCGATTCATCCTGGTTTGATTAGAATGACAAAGAAGCTGTCATATTCCCAAACAGGAAAACTGGGATCACCTGATTTGAAAGTGGGATAGCTTCTTCATCCTAACTCCTATGAGATTTATTCACTTCCTGGTGATTCTCCACTACTTTATGTATCAAAATCAAGCTTCTTACATCGCGATTCATCCTGGTTTGATTAGAATGACAAAGAAGCTGTCATATTCCCAAACAGGAAAACTGGGATCACCTGATTTGAAAGTGGGATAGCTTCTTCATCCTAACTCCTATGAGATTTATTCAGCTTCCTGGTGATTCTCCACTACTTTATGTATCAAAATCAAGCTTCTTACATCGCGATTCATCCTGGTTTGATTAGAATGACAAAGAAGCTGTCATATTCCCAAACAGGAAAACTGGGATCACCTGATTTGAAAGTGGGATAGCTTCTTCATCCTAACTCCTATGAGATTTATTCAGCTTCCTGGTGATTCTCCACTACTTTATGTATCAAAATCAAGCTTCTTACATCGCGATTCATCCTGGTTTGATTAGAATGACAAAGAAGCTGTCATATTCCCAAACAGGAAAACTGGGATCACCTGATTTGAAAGTGGGATAGCTTCTTCATCCTAACTCCTATGAGATTTATTCAGCTTCCTGGTGATTCTCCACTACTTTATGTATCAAAATCAAGCTTCTTACATCGCGATTCATCCTGGTTTGATTAGAATGACAAAGAAGCTGTCATATTCCCAAACAGGAAAACTGGGATCACCTGATTTGAAAGTGGGATAGCTTCTTCATCCTAACTCCTATGAGATTTATTCGACTTCCTGGTGATTCTCCACTACTTTATGTATCAAAATCAAGCTTCTTACATCGCGATTCATCCTGGTTTGATTAGAATGACAAAGAAGCTGTCATATTCCCAAACAGGAAAACTGGGATCACCTGATTTGAAAGTGGGATAGCTTCTTCATCCTAACTCCTATGAGATTTATTCACTTCCTGGTGATTCTCCACTACTTTATGTATCAAAATCAAGCTTCTTACATCGCGATTCATCCTGGTTTGATTAGAATGACAAAGAAGCTGTCATATTCCCAAACAGGAAAACTGGGATCACCTGATTTGAAAGTGGGATAGCTTCTTCATCCTAACTCCTATGAGATTTATTCAGCTTCCTGGTGATTCTCCACTACTTTATGTATCAAAATCAAGCTTCTTACATCGCGATTCATCCTGGTTTGATTAGAATGACAAAGAAGCTGTCATATTCCCAAACAGGAAAACTGGGATCACCTGATTTGAAAGTGGGATAGCTTCTTCATCCTAACTCCTATGAGATTTATTCAGCTTCCTGGTGATTCTCCACTACTTTATGTATCAAAATCAAGCTTCTTACATCGCGATTCATCCTGGTTTGATTAGAATGACAAAGAAGCTGTCATATTCCCAAACAGGAAAACTGGGATCACCTGATTTGAAAGTGGGATAGCTTCTTCATCCTAACTCCTATGAGATTTATTCGACTTCCTGGTGATTCTCCACTACTTTATGTATCAAAATCAAGCTTCTTACATCGCGATTCATCCTGGTTTGATTAGAATGACAAAGAAGCTGTCATATTCCCAAACAGGAAAACTGGGATCACCTGATTTGAAAGTGGGATAGCTTCTTCATCCTAACTCCTATGAGATTTATTCAGCTTCCTGGTGATTCTCCACTACTTTATGTTTCAAAATCAAGCTTCTTACATCGCGATTCATCCTGGTTTGATTAGAATGACAAAGAAGCTGTCATATTCCCAAACAGGAAAACTGGGATCACCTGATTTGAAAGTGGGATAGCTTCTTCATCCTAACTCCTATGAGATTTATTCAGCTTCCTGGTGATTCTCCACTACTTTATGTATCAAAATCAAGCTTCTTACATCGCGATTCATCCTGGTTTGATTAGAATGACAAAGAAGCTGTCATATTCCCAAACAGGAAAACTGGGATCACCTGATTTGAAAGTGGGATAGCTTCTTCATCCTAACTCCTATGAGATTTATTCACTTCCTGGTGATTCTCCACTACTTTATGTATCAAAATCAAGCTTCTTACATCGCGATTCATCCTGGTTTGATTAGAATGACAAAGAAGCTGTCATATTCCCAAACAGGAAAACTGGGATCACCTGATTTGAAAGTGGGATAGCTTCTTCATCCTAACTCCTATGAGATTTATTCGACTTCCTGGTGATTCTCCATGTGATGATCAAAACAATCTAATGGAGATGATGAGGATCTGGATAAGCCGACTGATGGAGATGATCTAGCCTGCCTAAAGGACCTATGACTCGATCAAGATCAAGGAAGCTCACGCAAGTTATTGGAGGATTGGTTAAGAGGTCATGGAAGCAAGAGGAATGTCTTGGTAGAAGCTTGATCAACCAAGACACACTTATCACCATTCAAGCAACTTCACCATCAAGCTGATCATCAACTAAGCAAGCAAACTATGTGTGCTCTTTTTCCCTATCTTGGTTTGTCCCAATGGTTTTCCAAAGATAGGTTTTTAACGAGGCCATAGATTTGCTTCTCAAAACCCTTAGTTGATGATCTCGATCCAACCTTATCCCGGATCAACCTTATGTTATATTATGTCTTTCATTTCATGTTTTCAAACTTGTCTTTTGTTTCTATTCCAAGAGAGCGTTGCTTTTACTCTCTTGATAGTTTTCGAGAAGCTTGGAGTCTGTTCCAACTTCTCTTATATAAGTGTGCTTGAACCCCTTTATCAATAATCAATTATCTTTTTATCAAAACCTTTCTTTGTTCTCTCTACTGCTTGTCCGAGTTGTTGAGTGTTCTTGTTGGTGTGTAGTATCCAGCAACCCAAGAGTGTCTATCTCGGTGTGTTCATATCCGATCTAGTCACTTAGGAGTATCAAGGAGCCTTTCCGCAGCCTCTTGTGTCACCAATCGATCCACAACCTTGTAGAGCTTGAGTCTTTGATTCGTTCTAGCAAGGATCTATCCATACTATCCAGAGATTTATTCTAGGGACGTGATTCTCCACTACTTTATGTATCAAAATCAAGCTTCTTACATCGCGATTCATCCTGGTTTGATTAGAATGACAAAGAAGCTGTCATATTCCCAAACAGGAAAACTGGGATCACCTGATTTGAAAGTGGGATAGCTTCTTCATCCTAACTCCTATGAGATTTATTCGACTTCCTGGTGATTCTCCACTACTTTATGTATCAAAATCAAGCTTCTTACATCGCGATTCATCCTGGTTTGATTAGAATGACAAAGAAGCTGTCATATTCCCAAACAGGAAAACTGGGATCACCTGATTTGAAAGTGGGATAGCTTCTTCATCCTAACTCCTATGAGATTTATTCAGCTTCCTGGTGATTCTCCACTACTTTATGTTCAAAATCAAGCTTCTTACATCGCGATTCATCCTGGTTTGATTAGAATGACAAAGAAGCTGTCATATTCCCAAACAGGAAAACTGGGATCACCTGATTTGAAAGTGGGATAGCTTCTTCATCCTAACTCCTATGAGATTTATTCAGCTTCCTGGTGATTCTCCACTACTTTATGTATCAAAATCAAGCTTCTTACATCGCGATTCATCCTGGTTTGATTAGAATGACAAAGAAGCTGTCATATTCCCAAACAGGAAAACTGGGATCACCTGATTTGAAAGTGGGATAGCTTCTTCATCCTAACTCCTATGAGATTTATTCGACTTCCTGGTGATTCTCCACTACTTTATGTATCAAAATCAAGCTTCTTACATCGCGATTCATCCTGGTTTGATTAGAATGACAAAGAAGCTGTCATATTCCCAAACAGGAAAACTGGGATCACCTGATTTGAAAGTGGGATAGCTTCTTCATCCTAACTCCTATGAGATTTATTCAGCTTCCTGGTGATTCTCCACTACTTTATGTATCAAAATCAAGCTTCTTACATCGCGATTCATCCTGGTTTGATTAGAATGACAAAGAAGCTGTCATATTCCCAAACAGGAAAACTGGGATCACCTGATTTGAAAGTGGGATAGCTTCTTCATCCTAACTCCTATGAGATTTATTCACTTCCTGCTGATTCTCCACTACTTTATGTATCAAAATCAAGCTTCTTACATCGCGATTCATCCTGGTTTGATTAGAATGACAAAGAAGCTGTCATATTCCCAAACAGGAAAACTGGGATCACCTGATTTGAAAGTGGGATAGCTTCTTCATCCTAACTCCTATGAGATTTATTCGACTTCCTGGTGATTCTCCACTACTTTATGTATCAAAATCAAGCTTCTTACATCGCGATTCATCCTGGTTTGATTAGAATGACAAAGAAGCTGTCATATTCCCAAACAGGAAAACTGGGATCACCTGATTTGAAAGTGGGATAGCTTCTTCATCCTAACTCCTATGAGATTTTTCGACTTCCTGGTGATTATCTGATGTGATCATGGACCAACTATCTAATGGAGATGATGAGGATCTGGATAAGCCGACTGATGGAGATGATCTAGCCTTGCCTAAAGGACCTATGACTCGATCAAGATCAAGGAAGCTCACGCAAGTTATTGGAGGATTGGTTAAGAGGTCATGGAAGCAAGAGGAATGTCTTGGTAGAAGCTTGATCAACCAAGACACACTTATCACCATTCAAGCAACTTCACCATCAAGCTGATCATCAACTAAGCAAGCAAACTATGTGTGCTCTTTTTCCCTATCTTTGGTTTTGTCCCAATGGGTTTTCCAAAGATAGGTTTTTAACGAGGCCATAGATTTGCTTCTCAAAACCCTTAGTTGATGATCTCGATCCAACCTTATCCCGGATCAACCTTATGTTATATTATGTCTTTCATTTCATGTTTTCAAACTTGTCTTTTGTTTCTATTTCCAAGAGAGCGTGTGCTTTTACTCTCTTGATAGTTTTCGAGAAGCTTGGAGTCTGTTCCAACTTCTCTTATATAAGTGTGCTTTGAACCCCTTATCAATAATCAATTATCTTTTATCAAAACCTTTCTTTGTTCTCTCTACTGCTTGTCCGCGAGTTGTTGAGTGTTCTTGTTGGTGTGTAGTATCCAGCAACCCAAGAGTGTCTATCTCGGTGTGTCATATCCGATCTAGTCACTTAGGAGTATCAAGGAGCCTTTCCGCAGCCTCTTGTGTCACCAATCGATCCACAACCTTGTAGAGCTTGAGTCTTTGATTCGTTCTAGCAAGGATCTATCCCATACTATCCAGAGAAGCAATCTAGGGACGTATTATGTGGTATCAGAGCATCTCTGGTTAGGGAAGTACTCGTTTCTCTTTTGTTTCGATTTAACCTGTTCATCTTCTTGATCAGTTTTTAGATCGATCCGTTTTGTTTCAACTGATCTGTTCTTTGTTTCGCAATATCCATTGATTGATCTGTGATCCGTGGTCGTTTGAGTGTGTGATCTAATCATTTTGTGTCGATCTAATTGTTAAGAGTTTGAAATTGATAGATCTAGGTTTCGCTCTTTTAGATCCGATTGTTATCGATTCATATTCTAGATTTGATCTTTTGTTTGAATCTAATTGATCGTGTGATCTGTTTTAAATCACCTATAACAACTAGATCTACTTGTGTGTCGTCGAAATCTGATTAACAAACCTACCCTGATCGCGTTTCTATTGTGATTTTCAAGTTGTCGATTTGAATCCTCCTTTGCTTGATAATCAAGTTTTCTTTTACCGCCAGTATTTTTCAGTTTAAAATCTCTTGATCATCTACTGATTACGATCAGTTTATTGGAACTATTTACTGGTTGAGTGTTGTTTTTGATTCTAGGTACCAATGGGGAAAGAATCAGAAGAAGAAGCCGAGCTAGTAAGGAAGAACAAGATGCTGAGAGATCAAATGACCGAGCAAATGAATCAGACCATGATCTCTACTATGGCTGATATGCTTAAGGCTAGCATGAAGGAATTACGTGAGGAGATGAGACAAGAGTTGAGGCAAGCTACTGGCCAGGGACATAGCAATGAGTCTAGAAGGAACCGGCCTACTCCAGTACGGCAAGAGCATGCGGGTTCACAAGAGACCGACAACTACTACTCGCGCAATAGAACTGAGCACAACCCAACTGAGCGCAGTAGTTCTTCTTCTGAACTGAGCAGAGGAAGATCAAGGCGTGAACATGATGGAAGGGGGTCACGCAAAGACAAGCTTTCAGGACTTAAGCTTAAGATTCCACCCTTCCATGGCAAGGTGGATCCAGATGCCTACTTGGAATGGGAAAAGAAGATCGAGCTTGTCTTCAATTGCCAACACTACTCCAATGCCCAAAGGATCAAGATTGCAGCAACTGAATTCTATGATTATGCGTTGAGTTGGTGGGATCAACTTGTAACTACTAGACGGCTTAACCAAGAGAATCCGGTTGATTCATGGCACGAGATGAAGTCACTCATGCGCAAACGGTTTGTTCCAAGTCACTATCACCGCGACCTACATCAAAAGCTGCGAAGACATGGAGTTGCTGATGTTGAGAGCTAGTATCTTGGAGGATAGAGAAGCCACTATGGCAAGGTTTCTTGGAGGGCTTAACCGTGAGATACAAGACAATGTGGAGATGCAACACTATGTGGAAATAGAAGAGATGTTGCACAAAGCTATTCTAGTGGAGCAGCAGCTCAAGAGGAAGGGTAACTCACGCAGCTATGGATCGTCTAAGTTCCACCACTCTAAAGAAGAGAAAACATCCTATCTGAAGGATAGCAAGCCTCAGCAGAAAGAAGAGACTAAGCCGAGCAGCATATACAGCAAAGACAAAGGCAAAGCTGAAATTACTAGTTCAAGAACTAGAGATGTTAAGTGCTTCAAATGTCAAGGGCGTGGGCATTATGCTAATGAGTGCACCAACAAAAAGGTTATGATTCTTCTTGAGAATGGAGAGTATGAATCAGAGGAAGAGAAGTTTGGTTCTGATCATGAGGAGTCTGAAGAAGAAAGTGAAGTAGAACCCGTGAAAGGAAGATTGTTGGTGACAAGAAGGCTCTTGAACGTGCAAGCCAAGAATGGAGAGTTTGAGCAGCGAGAGAATCTATTCTACACAAGGTGTATGGTTCAGGGAAAGGTGTGCAGTCTCATTATTGATGGAGGAAGTTGTGTCAATGTAGCCAGTGAGACTATGGTGAAGAAATTGGGTTTGAAAATTCAGAAACACCCAAGACCCTACAGATTGCAGTGGCTCAATGAGGAGGGCGAGATGAAAGTTTCTACTCAAGTACTGGTTCCTATAGCCATTGGTAGATATGAAGATGAAGTCTTGTGTGATGTGTTGCCAATGGAAGCCAGTCATATACTCCTTGGAAGACCCTGGCAGTATGATAGACGTGTGAATCATGATGGCTTCACCAACAAACATTCTTTTGAATTCAACGGAAAGAAGACTGTGCTGGTGCCTTTGTCTCCTAAAGAGGTTCATGAAGATCAAATCCAGCTTCAGAAAAAGAAAGCGAAAGAGATTGATCTCAAACCTGATCATGACAAGCATCACAGCCTCTATGCCAAACAGGGAGATATCAAAAGAATTCTCTACTCTCAAAATTCTATTATCTTGCTTATGTTTAAAGAGACTCTTCTAACCATTACTGATCACACACCGGATCATCCGAGTGAACTAGTTTCTCTTTTACAGGAGTATGCAGATGTGTTTCCAGAAGATAGCCCCATTGGATTGCCTCCAGTGCGTGGGATTGAGCACCAAATAGACTTTGTACCTGGTTCTACACTGCCCAACCGTCCAGCATACAGGACCAATCCAGTTGAAACCAAAGAACTGCAGAAACAAGTAGAGGAGCTGATGGAGAAGGGTCATATCCGAGAAAGTTTGAGTCCTTGTGCAGTTCCAGTGCTCCTTGTGCCAAAGAAAGATGGGAGCTGGCGCATGTGTGTTGATTGTAGAGCAATCAACAACATAACAGTGAAGTATCGCCACCCTATTCCTAGATTAGATGATATGCTTGATGAATTGCATGGTTCTTGCATCTTTTCTAAGATAGACTTGAAAAGTGGATATCATCAGATTAGGATGAAAGAAGGAGATGAGTGGAAAACTGCATTTAAAACTAAACATGGCTTGTATGAATGGTTAGTTATGCCATTTGGATTAACCAATGCGCCTAGTACATTCATGAGATTGATGAATCATATTCTTAGGTCTTTCATAGGCATCTTTGTTGTTGTGTACTTTGATGATATCTTAGTTTACAGCAAATGCTTAGAAGATCATATAGAACATCTTAGGGCTGTTTTGGATGTTTTGAGAAAGGAAAAGCTATATGCCAATCTAAAGAAGTGCACTTTTTGCACAGATAACTTGGTCTTTCTAGGTTTTGTTGTAAGTGCAGATGGTGTAAAAGTGGATCAGGAAAAGATCAAAGCAATACAAGAGTGGCCGAGTCCAACTACAGTGGGAGAAGTAAGGAGTTTTCATGGACTGGCAGGTTTCTATAGGCGCTTTGTGAAGGATTTCAGCACTCTAGCAGCTCCCCTAACTGAGATAATCAAGAAGGATGTAGGATTCAAGTGGGGAGAAGCTCAGGAAGCCGCATTCCAACTCCTTAAAGAGAAGCTTACTCAATCTCCTCTTCTCATACTTCCTGATTTTTCTAAAACATTTGAAATAGAATGTGATGCCTCAGGAATTGGAATTGGTGCTGTGTTGATGCAGGATAAAAGACCTATTGCTTACTTCAGTGAGAAACTCAGTGGAGCTACTCTCAACTATGCCACTTATGACAAAGAACTCTACGCCTTGGTGAGAGCTCTACAGACTTGGCAGCATTATCTCTGGCCAAAGGAGTTTGTCATTCACACCGACCATGAATCTCTCAAGTATCTCAAAGGACAAAGTAAGCTCAGCAAGAGACATGCTAGATGGGTAGAATTCATTGAAACCTTCCCGTATGTGATCAAATACAAACAAGGTAAGGAGAATATAGTTGCTGATGCACTATCCCGAAGGTATGTCCTCTTAACTACTCTTGATGCTAAGTTGCTAGGCTTTGAGCAGATTAAAGAAATGTATGAATCTGATCCTGACTTTCAAGAAGCTTATAAATCATGTGCTAAGTATGCTTCAGGACATTATTTTAGGCATGATGGATTCTTATTCTATGACAATCGTTTATGTGTGCCTAATTGCTCTTTGAGAGATCTATTTGTCAGGAATCCCATGGAGGAAGCTTGATGGGTCATTTTGGTATAGCAAAAACCCTTAAAGTTTTGCAGGATCACTTCTATTGGCCGCATATGAAAAGAGATGTGGAGAGAATCTGTGGAAGGTGCACAACTTGCAAGCTTGCAAAGTCTAAAGTTCAACCTCACGGTTTGTATACTCCTTTGCCTATTCCTACTCATCCTTGGAATGATATATCTATGGATTTTGTTATGGGTTTGCCTAGAACTAGGACTGGAAAGGATTCTATCTTTGTGGTTGTTGATAGATTCTCTAAAATGGCACATTTCATAGCTTGCAATAAGACTGATGATGCATTACATGTAGC
Source organism: Brassica napus (assembly GCF_020379485.1). Lineage (NCBI taxonomy): Eukaryota > Viridiplantae > Streptophyta > Magnoliopsida > Brassicales > Brassicaceae > Brassica > Brassica napus. The sequence continues at coordinate 28,535 of NW_026016401.1, forward strand.
TAATTTGTTCTTTAAAGAAGTGGTACGTTTGCATGGAATGCCTAGGACTATAGTTTCAGATAGAGATACTAAATTCCTTAGCTACTTTTGGAAAACATTGTGGTCTAAACTAGGAACTAAGCTATTGTTTTCTACTACTTGTCATCCACAAACTGATGGGCAGACTGAAGTAGTTAATAGAACCTTAGGTACTCTCCTGCGTGCATTCATCAAAAAGAACTTGAAATCATGGGAAGATTACTTACCTCATTGTGAATTTGCATACAATCATGCTATGCATTCTGCTTCTAAGTTTTCTCCGTTTGAAATTGTTTATGGGTTCAATCCCATCTCACCTTTGGATCTAATACCTTTACCTGAGTGTGAAAGGGTTAGTATGGATGGGAAAAAGAAAGCTGAGATGGTTCAGCAGATTCATGAGCAAGCTAAGCGCAATCTAGAAGAGAAAACTAAGCAATACGCCAAACAAGCCAACAAGGGAAGGCGTGAGATGATCTTTGAAGTTGGAGATCAAGTATGGGTTCACTTGAGGAAAGAAAGGTTTCCAAAAGAGAGGAAGTCTAAGCTAATGCCGAGGATTGATGGCCCTTTTGAAGTCACCAAGAGGATCAATGACAATGCCTACAAACTTGATCTGCAAGGTAAGTACGACATAAGTGATAGCTTCAATGTTACTGACTTGATCCCTTTTGTTGCAGATGAGCCAGATTTGAGGTCAAATCCTTTTCAAGAGGGAGGGGATGATGTGATCATGGACCAACTATCTAATGGAGATGATGAGGATCTGGATAAGCCGACTGATGGAGATGTTCTAGCCTTGCCTAAAGGACCTATGACTCGATCAAGATCAAGGAAGCTCACGCAAGTTATTGGAGGATTGGTTAAGAGGTCATGGAAGCAAGAGGAATGTCTTGGTAGAAGCTTGATCAACCAAGACACACTTATCACCATTCAAGCAACTTCACCATCAAGCTGATCATCAACTAAGCAAGCAAACTATGTGTGCTCTTTTTCCCTATCTTTGGTTTTGTCCCAATGGGTTTTCCAAAGATAGGTTTTTAACGAGGCCATAGATTTGCTTCTCAAATCCTTAGTTGATGATCTCGATCCAACCTTATCCCGGATCAACCTTATGTTATATTATGTCTTTCATTTCATGTTTTCAAACTTGTCTTTTGTTTCTATTTCCAAGAGAGCGTGTGCTTTTACTCTCTTGATAGTTTTCGAGAAGCTTGGAGTCTGTTCCAACTTCTCTTATATAAGTGTACTTTGAACCCCTTATCAATAATCAATTATCTTTTTATCAAAACCTTTCTTTGTTCTCTCTACTGCTTGTCCGCGAGTTGTTGAGTGTTCTTGTTGGTGTGTAGTATCCAGCAACCCAAGAGTGTCTATCTCGGTGTGTCATATCCGATCTAGTCACTTAGGAGTATCAAGGAGCCTTTCCGCAGCCTCTTGTGTCACCAATCGATCCACAACCTTGTAGAGCTTGAGTCTTTGATTCGTTCTAGCAAGGATCTATCCCATACTATCCAGAGAAGCAATCTAGGGACGTATTATTATCCTCCTTTTGTATTCTCCAATGTATCAAAATCAGCTTCTTACATCGCGATTCATCCTGGTTTGATTAGAATAACAAAGAAGCTGTCATATTCCCAAACAGGAAAACTGGGATCACCTGATTTGAAAGTGGGATAGCTTCTTCATCCTAACTCCTATGAGATTTATTCAGCTTCCTGGTGATTCTCCACTACTTTATGTTTCAAAATCAAGCTTCTTACATCGCGATTCATCCTGGTTGATTAGAATGACAAATAAGCTGTCATATTCCCAAACAGGAAAACTGGGATCACCTGATTTGAAAGTGGGATAGCTTCTTCATCCTAACTCCTATGAGATTTATTCGACTTCCTGGTGATTCTCCACTACTTTATGTATCAAAATCAAGCTTCTTACATCGCGATTCATCCTGGTTTGATTAGAATGACAAAGAAGCTGTCATATTCCCAAACAGGAAAACTGGGATCACCTGATTTGAAAGTGGGATAGCTTCTTCATCCTAACTCCTATGAGATTTATTCGACTTCCTGGTGATTCTCCACTACTTTATGTATCAAAATCAAGCTTCTTACATCGCGATTCATCCTGGTTTGATTAGAATGACAAAGAAGCTGTCATATTCCCAAACAGGAAAACTGGGATCACCTGATTTGAAAGTGGGATAGCTTCTTCATCCTAACTCCTATGAGATTTATTCAGCTTCCTGGTGATTCTCCACTACTTTATGTTTCAAAATCAAGCTTCTTACATCGCGATTCATCCTGGTTTGATTAGAATGACAAAGAAGCTGTCATATTCCCAAACAGGAAAACTGGGATCACCTGATTTGAAAGTGGGATAGCTTCTTCATCCTAACTCCTATGAGATTTATTCAGCTTCCTGGTGATTCTCCACTACTTTATGTATCAAAATCAAGCTTCTTACATCGCGATTCATCCTGGTTTGATTAGAATGACAAAAGAAGCTGTCATATTCCCAAACAGGAAAACTGGGATCACCTGATTTGAAAGTGGGATAGCTTCTTCATCCTAACTCCTATGAGATTTATTCAGACTTCCTGGTGATTCTCCACTACTTTATGTTTCAAAATCAAGCTTCTTACATCGCGATTCATCCTGGTTTGATTAGAATGACAAAGAAGCTGTCATATTCCCAAACAGGAAAACTGGGATCACCTGATTTGAAAGTGGGATAGCTTCTTCATCCTAACTCCTATGAGATTTATTCAGCTTCCTGGTGATTCTCCACTACTTTATGTATCAAATCAAGCTTCTTACATCGCGATTCATCCTGGTTTGATTAGAATGACAAAGAAGCTGTCATATTCCCAAACAGGAAAACTGGGATCACCTGATTTGAAAGTGGGATAGCTTCTTCATCCTAACTCCTATGAGATTTATTCAGCTTCCTGGTGATTCTCCACTACTTTATGTATCAAAATCAAGCTTCTTACATCGCGATTCATCCTGGTTTGATTAGAATGACAAAGAAGCTGTCATATTCCCAAACAGGAAGACTGGGATCACCTGATTTGAAAGTGGGATAGCTTCTTCATCCTAACTCCTATGAGATTTATTCAGCTTCCTGATGATTCTCCACTACTTTATGTATCAAAATCAAGCTTCTTACATCGCGATTCATCCTGGTTTGATTAGAATGACAAAAAAGCTGTCATATTCCCAAACAGGAAAACTGGGATCACCTGATTTGAAAGTGGGATAGCTTCTTCATCCTAACTCCTGTGAGATTTATTCGACTTCCTGGTGATTCTCCACTACTTTATGTATCAAAATCAAGCTTCTTACATCGCGATTCATCCTGGTTTGATTAGAATGACAAAGAAGCTGTCATATTCCCAAACAGGAAAACTGGGATCACCTGATTTGAAAGTGGGATAGCTTCTTTATCCTAACTCCTATGAGATTTATTCAGCTTCCTGGTGATTCTCCACTACTTTATGTATTAAAATCAAGCTTCTTGCATCGCGATTCATCCTGGTTTGATTAGAATGAAGAAGAAGCTGTCATATTCCCAAACAGGAAAACTGGGATCACCTGATTTGAAAGTGGGATAGCTTCTTCATCCTAACTCCTATGAGATTTATTCAGCTTCCTGGTGATTCTCCACTACTTTATGTATCAAAATCAAGCTTCTTACATCGCGATTCATCCTGGTTTGATTAGAATGACAAATAAGCTGTCATATTCCCAAACAGGAAAACTGGGATCACCTGATTTGAAAGTGGGATAGCTTCTTCATCCTAACTCCTATGAGATTTATTCAGCTTCCTGGTGATTCTCCACTACTTTATGTATCAAAATCAAGCTTCTTACATCGCGATTCATCCTGGTTTGATTAGAATAACAAAGAAGCTGTCATATTCCCAAACAGGAAAACTGGGATCACCTGATTTGAAAGTGGGATAGCTTCTTCATCCTAACTCCTATGAGATTTATTCAGCTTCCTGGTGATTCTCCACTACTTTATGTATCAAAATCAAGCTTCTTACATCACGATTCATCCTGGTTTGATTAGAATGACAAAGAAGCTGTCATATTCCCAAACAGGAAAACTGGGATCACCTGATTTGAAAGTGGGATAGCTTCTTCATCCTAACTCCTATGAGATTTATTCAGCTTCCTGGTGATTCTCCACTACTTTATGTATCAAAATCAAGCTTCTTACATCGCGATTCATCCTGTTTTGATTAGAATGACAAAGAAGCTGTCATATTCCCAAACAGGAAAACTGGGATCACCTGATTTGAAAGTGGGATAGCTTCTTCATCCTAACTCCTATGAGATTTATTCAGCTTCCTGGTGATTCTCCACTACTTTATGTATCAAAATCAAGCTTCTTACATCGCGATTCATCCTGGTTTGATTAGAATAACAAAGAAGCTGTCATATTCCCAAACAGGAAAACTGGGATCACCTGATTTGAAAGTGGGATAGCTTCTTCATCCTAACTCCTATGAGATTTATTCAGCTTCCTGGTGATTCTCCACTACTTTATGTATCAAAATCAAGCTTCTTACATCGCGATTCATCCTGGTTTGATTAGAATGACAAAGAAGCTGTCATATTCCCAAACAGGAAAACTGGGATCACCTGATTTGAAAGTGGGATAGCTTCTTCATCCTAACTCCTATGAGATTTATTCAGCTTCCTGATGATTCTCCACTACTTTATGTATCAAAATCAAGCTTCTTACTGTTGACTTGAAGAGTGAAATGGAGCCAAAGGAGAAGTATGGAGGAGTTTGGGTCTGGTGCAAAGATAGGGACAAGATCTTAAGAGATTGTCCATCAAGGCTTCATGAGGGTTTAGAGAAGTCTAGAAGAGTCATGAAGGCTGTACAAAGATAGTGTTTAAGTCCAGGAGGGACTTAGACACCATTTGGAGATAGTTGGGTGATGGTGCAAAGATAGGGCGTCCCGAGGTTCAGACGGTACGAACCGACCGTGCAAAGTTAGGGCGACCCAAAACATGATCTGGTTCATCTATTGAAGAAGCTTGGTGAAGTTGTGCAAATATAGGGCGAGGTACGGACATCAGGTCCGTACCATCAACCGTACGGATGAGCAGGCCGTACCACTTTACCCGGATTGACCCGAAATGGAGATGTGCAAACTTAGGGAGCAAGGAGGAGTTATCTGAGCTTGTGACTGTTGGGAATGGATAAGAGAGGAGCTGGGCGTGACCTGTTGCTAGCTGGAAAGTAGCTAGTCAAAAGGTAAAGCACCTTTTGACCATGGAACACACAAGGCTCCATCTTATCCATCCATTTCAAACATGGGCAATCTGAACCATCCAAGCTTCTCTTACCAGATTCCTTTAGCCAATCAGAGACCATCACCAAGATTGTGAAGACCAGATCCAAGACTACATCCTAGCCATTCATTCTCAAGTCATTTTTAGCCATTAGATTAAGGGTTTATGATTGCAAACTTGTAAAGCCTATATAAAGCCTATGTGTGGACGTTTTTGTAACCCTTAAGTGAGTAAGGGGGTTTCCCTTCTCCTTCTCTAATCTGAAACACTTTCTCTTAGTCTCTCTAGTCTCTCATCCTGAATCTCTATACACGTTCTCAGTCTTGTTACTAATCTCTTAAACACTTAGACACACAAACACTCATCAAACTTCCTTTCTCTCAAATCGCTTCCAAGCTCTCTCTCTTTACCCATTTGGGTTTCATACACACATACAACCTGAGTACTCTTAAATCTCATATGGTATCAGAGCCAGGTTCATTAGAACTTGGTTCCAGCTTCCGCTAAGCTCAAAGCTCACTCCCATGCCATTTCCAAACCAAGAAGAAGCTTCATGGTCATTTGGCTGTTCAACCTCTTCAAGAAGAAGGTGTGCTCATCAATGGCGTCCAGAAGCTGTTCTTGGTCGTTCTCCACTCTCTCATGGTCGTCCTGAAGAAAGAAGGCCATTGGAAGCATGTCCAAGCCATTCCCATTCACTGTCCAAGAAGAAAGGTGAAAGCTTTCAACTTGTACCTGGTATGGCGACTCAAAAATGAAGAGAGGAGGTGTCTTAGGCATGGTGGGTTCAAGAGAAAGGTCCATGAAAGAAGGAGATGTAGGAGTTGACACCAACAGCTCGGATCTTCCCATGTACTAAGGAGTTTCAAGGAACTAACACTAGTTCCTTGGCTGTAAGGAAATCTCTTTCTCTTGTATAAAGCTTGAGTGTATGAACAGGTTGTGATGTTGTGATGTGATTGGAAACCTGAGGATTGTTTAAAAGATTGCTAAAATGAAGTTGCTTTAGAATCTGTCCCAGGATACTTTAAGAGTCTTGTTTGGGTATTGAAATTGTTTAGTATGCTTAGCTCCGGTTCATAGTGATGCTTGTTGTGATTAATTAAATCTGCTTGCATACATGGAGTGAAACCGAATTTAAAGCTGTTGCATATAGTCTTGTGGCTGTCTTACATTGAAGTATTAGATTCATGTCTAAGTACTGAGTAAAGAAGCTCTTAAGAGTGCCTAAGTAACTTGTCTTGAATCTGTTAGGATCTTACTTGTACTTAGAGATTTAGCTTGCAAAGAATAGAACTTGATAATGCCTTGTGTCTATCTGTTGCATTGCTTGTGATATTGGGAATCAAACTTGATAATTTATTAATCAAGATTTGACATCAATACTATTGAAAATGGTTAAATGCTTAATGTCAGTTCTAAATTAACTTGTCTTGTTAAGATGATAGATTATATTATCTAATCATGCTTGCTTTCATGAGTTAGAAACTGATTAAGATTAATGCATACTGCCTTGTATTGTTGCATTTAGATTAAAATCTAAGTTGCATAAAATTGCCTAAATACTTTGACTTGAATCTGATAAGGTCTTGCTTAGTATTTAGAGAATGGTTGCTTGCATAGATAAGAACTTGACATTGTCTTGATTCTATCTAATGTTATAAAGCTTGAGACATTGGTGATCAAACTTGATGAAGTCAAGGATTGATCCCAATGCAATTGTGACTTATCTTTGCTAGAGTTTGAGTGATGTTTCAGGTTCACAAAAGGTGTTCCTAGTTCATCATCAAATCCGAGTTGAAAGAGAAAGAATGATGCCCATTGTGTGTACAATGGAGAAGTGTTACAAAAAGGGAGAAGCACAGATGGTTGTAAAACTCACTGGTGTTCTTCTCCTTAACATTGCAAGTACCTGAAGAAGAAGCTAACCGGGTCTAGGCAGTGGCGTGCCTATTCAAGAGGGTGCTCAAACTAAGACAGAGCACTCTTGGCTGTGTGAAGAAGAAGGCTACTCTATCAAGGCGGCTTCTATTGTGAGGTGATTGAAGAAGTAGCTGAAGCATCCACAAGCATTCCATCATGGTGGCAAATTCAGAAGGGTGATTGCAATAAGAGAAGAAGAAGAAGTGAGGATTCAAGTGGCAACGACCACTCCTCATCACCTTAAACAAGGGAGTAAACCTAGTCTCATCTATCTTAATATGTCTTGATAGGTTTATCTCCTGATTATACTATGTGCTTTCCCTAATTCCATTAAGAGTTTATAGCTTCTAAGTAGAATGTCTAGGCTAATTGCACTGAGATTGTTTTGCTGCTGCATTGTCTTGAGTGTTGTCATAGCTTGAATCATCATGAATGTGTTGTAGAATTGAGTAGAATGTCTCTGCTGCTTGCATCATGATTGATAAGTTATTTTGCATACATAAGCATATCTCATACTGTCTAAGTTCAATCCTAGTGTTATCTGATGCTATTGCCTATGTTTAATCCATCAATGAAAGTCTTGCATCAATTAGAAATTGTCTAAGTTGCTTGCATCATTGGTTCTGATTGAAACTGTTGTGCAGAGCTTTAATATTACTCATGGATTGAACCTGTTGCATTCATATAGCTAATGCTTTAAGATTGTGCATTCATGTAGTAATGCATTTAAAAATGAGCCTAAATTGCAAATGTACTGATATAAGCTTTGCATTTAGAGAACTGTATAGAACTTGCATTGTCATTGTTAGAAATTGAAATCTGCTTGTCTTGACTCAGTCCAGTTCTGATTGTTGCTATGCCATAGTTAAATCCATCAGTGATGTCTTATAAGCATTTAGAAGTATGTCTAAGCTACTTGAATCATTGGCTTTGATAAAACTAGTGAGCATAAGCATGAATTGAGTCACTCTTGTCGCCTTGATTGCATAAGTATCATCTAGACTTGTGTTCCATTTGGATTGAATCTGTTTCATTCATATAGTTAGTGTGTAACCTAATGCATTCATCTATTGTTGCATTTAAAAAAAAAAAAAAAAAAAAACTTGCTTGATTGTCTTGATTGTCTAGCTTGTTTCAAGTATCATATATTATTGTGGCATTGGTGATCAAACAGGATGGATAATCTTGGTTTGATCCCAATGGGATGATCTGATCTTGCATTGAGTTGTGGTGGTGTTAGGTACACAAGGAATGTGATACATGAAACTCGCCAACGACCAAGAATGTAAAGACAAAGATCTTGTGCCATTGCATATCATCACTAGGACATGTTAGTCCATAATCTACAGGAAGTGTAGTGTGATTGAGTATGCAATGAGAGATGGCCATTGCATAATACCATTGGACATATCTAGTCCTTAGTCTACAGGAAGTGTAGCATGGGTCATTATGCAATGAGAGGTGTGTCTTGTGGGACTCTCTATGGTGATTCAAACACCCTAGTTCCTGGTTAAGGAAGAGAGTAAACTCACAAGAAGAAAGCTATCATGAAAGATGATAGTTATTAGACCATGGAGATGCATAGGATCATCACAAGCTTAGCTCCTTCTAGTCTCGGTTCTAAGCTTGAGGGGGAGTCTTAATGCATATGATCCATGGTCAGTAACAAGTCTTTGCAAAGGCTTCTACAAGGATCATCAACCGGACCAAGTCAGTGGCGTGTCTAGGCAAGAGGCTGTTCAGAGCAGTCTTGGCGAGTGAGGAAGAAGGCTCTCCATCAATGCGGCTTCAATGAGAGGTGATTGAGGAGAAGCTGATGAATCCATTCTGCCTTTCCAAGAAGTTGATGATGCCATGAAGATGGTGCATTGGCCGAGTTAGGAAACTCACAAAAACACAAGGGAAGTTCCCTTAGACTTTTAAAACTCTTTTCAATCTTTTTCATTCATCTTATTCATTGCTTGTGCTTGAAAAGATACTTAAAATGATTATGATTGAATTGTGAGATTGTGTGCATCAAGTGGATGCAGGATATTCATTTTCTTGGTTTTGATAGGTACTGATGCACCTTTGGGATAATGTATCAGGTACCATTGCTTGATGCCTCATTAAACAGTTCCGGGTCATCTCTTAGCTTCTCTAAAGAGGCTGTGAAGTCTGTTGAGAGGGGGAGATTCCAAACCTGGTCGATGAAGAAGGCAAGCCGTGTGTGAAGTGATTGATCAGCCTCACTGGTGTTTTGAAGATGATCTGGTCGTGTCCTAGCTTCTCTAAGATGGCTGTGAAGTCAGTTGAGAGGGGGAGACTTCAAACCGGTTCCATGAAGAGGTGAAGCTGAAGTGTGAAGTGTAGGCAAAGCTGTGAAGAGTTGCTGCACCTATTAGGCCGTGATCCAGAGCTTCTTGTGTCCAACCACATTGGTTCTAAGGCACAAGAGCTCACTGGCCAATCCCTAGGCTTTGGAGAGCTCTACTCTTTTTCCCTTGCAAGGTTTTGTCCCAATGGGTTTTCCTTGTAAGGTTTTTAATGAGGGAGACTCTTCAGAGTTCCAAGCTTGGCTTAGGATCTCCTAAAGTCAAGCTTGAGGGGGAGTGTTGACTTGAAGAGTGAAATGGAGCCAAAGGAGAAGTATGGAGGAGTTTGGGTCTGGTGCAAAGATAGGGACAAGATCTTAAGAGATTGTCTATCAAGGCTTCATGAGGGTTTAGAGAAGTCTAGAAGAGTCATGAAGGCTGTACAAAGATAGTGTTTAAGTCCAGGAGGGACTTAGACACCATTTGGAGATAGTTGGGTGATGGTGCAAAGATAGGGCGTCCCGAGGTTCAGACGGTACGAACCGACCGTGCAAAGTTAGGGCGACCCAAAACATGATCTGGTTCATCTATTGAAGAAGCTTGGTGAAGTTGTGCAAATATAGGGCGAGGTACGGACATCAGGTCCGTACCATCAACTGTACGGATGAGCAGGCCGTACCACTTTACCCGGATTGACCCGAAATGGAGATGTGCAAACTTAGGGAGCAAGGAGGAGTTATCTGAGCTTGTGACTGTTGGGAATGGATAAGAGAGGAGCTGGGCGTGACCTGTTGCTAGCTGGAAAGTAGCTAGTCAAAAGGTAAAGCACCTTTTGACCATGGAACACACAAGACTCCATCTTATCCATCCATTTCAAACATGGGCAATCTGAACCATCCAAGCTTCTCTTACCAGATTCCTTTAGCCAATCAGAGACCATCACCAAGATTGTGAAGACCAGATCCAAGACTACATCCTAGCCATTCATTCTCAAGTCATTTTTAGCCATTAGATTAAGGGTTTATGATTGCAAACTTGTAAAGCCTATATAAAGCTATGTGTGGACGTTTTTGTAACCCTTAAGTGAGTAAGGGGGTTTCCCTTCTCCTTCTCTAATCTGAAACACTTTCTCTTAGTCTCTCTAGTCTCTCATCCTGAATCTCTATACACGTTCTCAGTCTTGTTACTAATCTCTTAAACACTTAGACACACAAACACTCATCAAACTTCCTTTCTCTCAAATCGCTTCCAAGCTCTCTCTCTTTACCCATTTGGGTTTCATATACACATACAACCTGAGTACTCTTAAATCTCATACTTACATCGCGATTCATCCTGGTTTGATTAGAATGACAAAGAAGCTGTCATATTCCCAAACAGGAAAACTGGGATCACCTGATTTGAAAGTGGGATAGCTTCTTCATCCTAACTCCTATGAGATTTATTCGACTTCCTGGTGATTCTCCACTACTTTATGTATCAAAATCAAGCTTCTTACATCGCGATTCATCCTGGTTTGATTAGAATGACAAAGAAGCTGTCATATTCCCAAACAGGAAAACTGGGATCACCTGATTTGAAAGTGGGATAGCTTCTTCATCCTAACTCCTATGAGATTTATTCAGCTTCCTGGTGATTCTCCACTACTTTATGTATCAAAATCAAGCTTCTTACATCGCGATTCATCCTGGTTTGATTAGAATGAAAAGAAGCTGTCATATTCCCAAACAGGAAAACTGGGATCACCTGATTTGAAAGTGGGATAGCTTCTTCATCCTAACTCCTATGAGATTTATTCAGCTTCCTGGTGATTCTCCACTACTTTATGTATCAAAATCAAGCTTCTTACATCGCGATTCATCCTGGTTTGATTAGAATGACAAAGAAGCTGTCATATTCCCAAACAGGAAAACTGGGATCACCTGATTTGAAAGTGGGATAGCTTCTTCATCCTAACTCCTATGAGATTTATTCAGCTTCCTGGTGATTCTCCACTACTTTATGTATCAAAATCAAGCTTCTTACATCGCGATTCATCCTGGTTTGATTAGAATGACAAAGAAGCTGTCATATTCCCAAACAGGAAAACTGGGATCACCTGATTTGAAAGTGGGATAGCTTCTTCATCCTAACTCCTATGAGATTTATTCAGCTTCCTGGTGATTCTCCACTACTTTATGTATCAAAATCAAGCTTCTTACATCGCGATTCATCCTGGTTTGATTAGAATGACAAAGAAGCTGTCATATTCCCAAACAGGAAAACTGGGATCACCTGATTTGAAAGTGGGATAGCTTCTTCATCCTAACTCCTATGAGATTTATTCAGCTTCCTGGTGATTCTCCACTACTTTATGTATCAAAATCAAGCTTCTTACATCGCGATTCATCCTGGTTTGATTAGAATGACAAAGAAGCTGTCATATTCCCAAACAGGAAAACTGGGATCACCTGATTTGAAAGTGGGATAGCTTCTTCATCCTAACTCCTATGAGATTTATTCAGCTTCCTGGTGATTCTCCACTACTTTATGTATCAAAATCAAGCTTCTTACATCGCGATTCATCCTGGTTTGATTAGAATGACAAAGAAGCTGTCATATTCCCAAACAGGAAAACTGGGATCACCTGATTTGAAAGTGGGATAGCTTCTTCATCCTAACTCCTATGAGATTTATTCAGCTTCCTGGTGATTCTCCACTACTTTATGTATCAAAATCAAGCTTCTTACATCGCGATTCATCCTGGTTTGATTAGAATGACAAAGAAGCTGTCATATTCCCAAACAGGAAAACTGGGATCACCTGATTTGAAAGTGGGATAGCTTCTTCATCCTAACTCCTATGAGATTTATTCAGCTTCCTGGTGATTCTCCACTACTTTATGTATCAAAATCAAGCTTCTTACATCGCGATTCATCCTGGTTTGATTAGAATGACAAAGAAGCTGTCATATTCCCAAACAGGAAAACTGGGATCACCTGATTTGAAAGTGGGATAGCTTCTTCATCCTAACTCCTATGAGATTTATTCAGCTTCCTGGTGATTCTCCACTACTTTATGTATCAAAATCAAGCTTCTTACATCGCGATTCATCCTGGTTTGATTAGAATGACAAAGAAGCTGTCATATTCCCAAACAGGAAAACTGGGATCACCTGATTTGAAAGTGGGATAGCTTCTTCATCCTAACTCCTATGAGATTTATTCAGCTTCCTGGTGATTCTCCACTACTTTATGTATCAAAATCAAGCTTCTTACATCGCGATTCATCCTGGTTTGATTAGAATGACAAAGAAGCTGTCATATTCCCAAACAGGAAAACTGGGATCACCTGATTTGAAAGTGGGATAGCTTCTTCATCCTAACTCCTATGAGATTTATTCAGCTTCCTGGTGATTCTCCACTACTTTATGTATCAAAATCAAGCTTCTTACATCGCGATTCATCCTGGTTTGATTAGAATGACAAAGAAGCTGTCATATTCCCAAACAGGAAAACTGGGATCACCTGATTTGAAAGTGGGATAGCTTCTTCATCCTAACTCCTATGAGATTTATTCAGCTTCCTGGTGATTCTCCACTACTTTATGTATCAAAATCAAGCTTCTTACATCGCGATTCATCCTGGTTTGATTAGAATGACAAAGAAGCTGTCATATTCCCAAACAGGAAAACTGGGATCACCTGATTTGAAAGTGGGATAGCTTCTTCATCCTAACTCCTATGAGATTTATTCACTTCCTGGTGATTCTCCACTACTTTATGTATCAAAATCAAGCTTCTTACATCGCGATTCATCCTGGTTTGATTAGAATGACAAAGAAGCTGTCATATTCCCAAACAGGAAAACTGGGATCACCTGATTTGAAAGTGGGATAGCTTCTTCATCCTAACTCCTATGAGATTTATTCAGCTTCCTGGTGATTCTCCACTACTTTATGTATCAAAATCAAGCTTCTTACATCGCGATTCATCCTGGTTTGATTAGAATGACAAAGAAGCTGTCATATTCCCAAACAGGAAAACTGGGATCACCTGATTTGAAAGTGGGATAGCTTCTTCATCCTAACTCCTATGAGATTTATTCAGCTTCCTGGTGATTCTCCACTACTTTATGTATCAAAATCAAGCTTCTTACATCGCGATTCATCCTGGTTTGATTAGAATGACAAAGAAGCTGTCATATTCCCAAACAGGAAAACTGGGATCACCTGATTTGAAAGTGGGATAGCTTCTTCATCCTAACTCCTATGAGATTTATTCAGCTTCCTGGTGATTCTCCACTACTTTATGTATCAAAATCAAGCTTCTTACATCGCGATTCATCCTGGTTTGATTAGAATGACAAAGAAGCTGTCATATTCCCAAACAGGAAAACTGGGATCACCTGATTTGAAAGTGGGATAGCTTCTTCATCCTAACTCCTATGAGATTTATTCACTTCCTGGTGATTCTCCACTACTTTATGTATCAAAATCAAGCTTCTTACATCGCGATTCATCCTGGTTTGATTAGAATGACAAAGAAGCTGTCATATTCCCAAACAGGAAAACTGGGATCACCTGATTTGAAAGTGGGATAGCTTCTTCATCCTAACTCCTATGAGATTTATTCAGCTTCCTGGTGATTCTCCACTACTTTATGTATCAAAATCAAGCTTCTTACATCGCGATTCATCCTGGTTTGATTAGAATGACAAAGAAGCTGTCATATTCCCAAACAGGAAAACTGGGATCACCTGATTTGAAAGTGGGATAGCTTCTTCATCCTAACTCCTATGAGATTTATTCACTTCCTGGTGATTCTCCACTACTTTATGTATCAAAATCAAGCTTCTTACATCGCGATTCATCCTGGTTTGATTAGAATGACAAAGAAGCTGTCATATTCCCAAACAGGAAAACTGGGATCACCTGATTTGAAAGTGGGATAGCTTCTTCATCCTAACTCCTATGAGATTTATTCAGCTTCCTGGTGATTCTCCACTACTTTATGTATCAAAATCAAGCTTCTTACATCGCGATTCATCCTGGTTTGATTAGAATGACAAAGAAGCTGTCATATTCCCAAACAGGAAAACTGGGATCACCTGATTTGAAAGTGGGATAGCTTCTTCATCCTAACTCCTATGAGATTTATTCAGCTTCCTGGTGATTCTCCACTACTTTATGTATCAAAATCAAGCTTCTTACATCGCGATTCATCCTGGTTTGATTAGAATGACAAAGAAGCTGTCATATTCCCAAACAGGAAAACTGGGATCACCTGATTTGAAAGTGGGATAGCTTCTTCATCCTAACTCCTATGAGATTTATTCAGCTTCCTGGTGATTCTCCACTACTTTATGTATCAAAATCAAGCTTCTTACATCGCGATTCATCCTGGTTTGATTAGAATGACAAAGAAGCTGTCATATTCCCAAACAGGAAAACTGGGATCACCTGATTTGAAAGTGGGATAGCTTCTTCATCCTAACTCCTATGAGATTTATTCAGCTTCCTGGTGATTCTCCACTACTTTATGTATCAAAATCAAGCTTCTTACATCGCGATTCATCCTGGTTTGATTAGAATGACAAAGAAGCTGTCATATTCCCAAACAGGAAAACTGGGATCACCTGATTTGAAAGTGGGATAGCTTCTTCATCCTAACTCCTATGAGATTTATTCAGCTTCCTGGTGATTCTCCACTACTTTATGTATCAAAATCAAGCTTCTTACATCGCGATTCATCCTGGTTTGATTAGAATGACAAAGAAGCTGTCATATTCCCAAACAGGAAAACTGGGATCACCTGATTTGAAAGTGGGATAGCTTCTTCATCCTAACTCCTATGAGATTTATTCAGCTTCCTGGTGATTCTCCACTACTTTATGTATCAAAATCAAGCTTCTTACATCGCGATTCATCCTGGTTTGATTAGAATGACAAAGAAGCTGTCATATTCCCAAACAGGAAAACTGGGATCACCTGATTTGAAAGTGGGATAGCTTCTTCATCCTAACTCCTATGAGATTTATTCAGCTTCCTGGTGATTCTCCACTACTTTATGTATCAAAATCAAGCTTCTTACATCGCGATTCATCCTGGTTTGATTAGAATGACAAAAAAGCTGTCATATTCCCAAACAGGAAAACTGGGATCACCTGATTTGAAAGTGGGATAGCTTCTTCATCCTAACTCCTATGAGATTTATTCACTTCCTGGTGATTCTCCACTACTTTATGTATCAAAATCAAGCTTCTTACATCGCGATTCATCCTGGTTTGATTAGAATGACAAAGAAGCTGTCATATTCCCAAACAGGAAAACTGGGATCACCTGATTTGAAAGTGGGATAGCTTCTTCATCCTAACTCCTATGAGATTTATTCAGCTTCCTGGTGATTCTCCACTACTTTATGTATCAAAATCAAGCTTCTTACATCGCGATTCATCCTGGTTTGATTAGAATGACAAAGAAGCTGTCATATTCCCAAACAGGAAAACTGGGATCACCTGATTTGAAAGTGGGATAGCTTCTTCATCCTAACTCCTATGAGATTTATTCAGCTTCCTGGTGATTCTCCACTACTTTATGTATCAAAATCAAGCTTCTTACATCGCGATTCATCCTGGTTTGATTAGAATGACAAAGAAGCTGTCATATTCCCAAACAGGAAAACTGGGATCACCTGATTTGAAAGTGGGATAGCTTCTTCATCCTAACTCCTATGAGATTTATTCAGCTTCCTGGTGATTCTCCACTACTTTATGTATCAAAATCAAGCTTCTTACATCGCGATTCATCCTGGTTTGATTAGAATGACAAAGAAGCTGTCATATTCCCAAACAGGAAAACTGGGATCACCTGATTTGAAAGTGGGATAGCTTCTTCATCCTAACTCCTATGAGATTTATTCAGCTTCCTGGTGATTCTCCACTACTTTATGTATCAAAATCAAGCTTCTTACATCGCGATTCATCCTGGTTTGATTAGAATGACAAAGAAGCTGTCATATTCCCAAACAGGAAAACTGGGATCACCTGATTTGAAAGTGGGATAGCTTCTTCATCCTAACTCCTATGAGATTTATTCAGCTTCCTGGTGATTCTCCACTACTTTATGTATCAAAATCAAGCTTCTTACATCGCGATTCATCCTGGTTTGATTAGAATGACAAAGAAGCTGTCATATTCCCAAACAGGAAAACTGGGATCACCTGATTTGAAAGTGGGATAGCTTCTTCATCCTAACTCCTATGAGATTTATTCAGCTTCCTGGTGATTCTCCACTACTTTATGTATCAAAATCAAGCTTCTTACATCGCGATTCATCCTGGTTTGATTAGAATGACAAAGAAGCTGTCATATTCCCAAACAGGAAAACTGGGATCACCTGATTTGAAAGTGGGATAGCTTCTTCATCCTAACTCCTATTGTTGGAAAAGCTGAGAATATCTAAGAACATGAACTCACTCTTTAAGAATGGAAGAGACAATCAACTTGTGATTGAATCCTCTCAGCAAAATAATCTACACAACCATCTGAATCTAGAGAGATTAAGTGGCTGTGAGATTGATACAATAATTAGAATTAAACTAAGAACAGATTAAAGACTCTAGTTTGAATCTATTCCTTGAGAAGTGACACAACACTTTCAGTTTGTTCACTTAAGGAGAATAGGAAATAGAATCAGTAAGCTAGAGTTTAAGAGAAGATAAAGAAGAGTTTAGAGTGAGTTTTACAAGTATTAGGCTGCCTTAAGAGAAAGAGAGTTAAGGCAGCCTCTAAACCATAACTCTAAACTCCTTACATTGTGAATATTGTTTAGACACAAGCAAGGGAGAGAGAGCCACGAAATTAGACTAAGAGAACTTGTATTGATACTTAAATAATTATTACAAGTGATGGAGAAGCCTTTAAATAGGCAATACACAAGACTAAACAATTATTAAAACATGGAAACATAAACAAATAATTCTGTAGGGAACCAGAACATGCCAAAGGAGATACAGCCAAGGTATGGCACGTCCAGGAAGAGTAGAAAGGGACAGGAGGAGAGGCACAGTCTCCTTAGGTTGATAGTGACAGCCCAGCTCCCTTTCTTATGCACCCATGTGACTTTTCTTGCTTCAATTCAAACCAGCCTCTTTTATTTAAATTCAAACATGTTTCCTTGACTTCTCAGACCTTCCCCACGTCCATATTAAGTCTACACAACTCCATTCTTGCCTTGCAAGGTAAGTTAGGTCAAGATGGTAGCTTGTGGATCAAGTCTGAATGACCAACTTCCATTTCAAGTCAATGCAGCATCTTTTCTTCTACTTGCCTTGAATCCATAATGGCTTGCTTCTTGTTTCATTTGTTGGCTCCTTTCCTTGTTGCACAAGTCTTGAATACTTGCAACACACTTCATGACTCTACAGCCTCCTTCTCTTCTTGCACACACGCCTTGATCATCTTTTCATTGTCTTGGCCGTGTGATCACTCTCTTGAGGCTTGTTCATGGCTTGGATAGCTTCTTCTTCTTTAGTTTGGTGTGGAGATGCTTGGCCTTCACTTCCTTTGTTTGGCCTTCACATCTCCTTGTCTTGCTTCACTTTAATACCCTCCCTCAAGGTTGGGCTTTGGAAGCCATTGGTTCCAAAGGCCAAGCTTGCAACACGCAAATGACTACCTCATTAAAAACCTCACCATGTAAAACCACTTGGGATAAAACCATGATGAGGACAAAAAGAGTATAGCCTTCACGGTGCATGGATAGCTATGACCTTGGCTTTATTTGAATTGAGCTTGAAGCTTCTTTGATCTATGATCTGAATGCGGCTTGAACTTGTCTTTGAACCGCCAAAAGGACTCATGGCTTGAGCCATGATCTGAACTGATTGCTTAGGGTGTTGACGCCATGATTTGAACTTGTGCAACACCTCTTTCTTCTTGATGCTTCACATGAAGCCTACTGACCCTTAGCTAACATCTTGCTGGTGAGTTGATTCATCACTTTCCTACAGCCACTTCTCCTCAAGATCTTCTTGTCTTGGGTCCATGAATCTGAGGCCATTGGTTCTAACCCCCAAAGCTTGCTTCTGATGCTGCTCTAGATCAACCGAACTTGTATTGTCTTCTTGAGACAACCAAGCACAAACACCAATCACCATTCTTAAACTTAGAACCTGTTGAGTATGGACAGATTCAAAGCACAAAATTAGTGAGTGATGGAGAGAATAAAGTAACCAGAGAATAAGTAACCAGAGTATTTGAGAATAAGTAACAGAAGTATGAGAGAATATTAGAGAATAATGGAGAGTAAGAGTATGGTGGAGAATGAGAGTTTTGCGGAAGCAGATTGCAGTCCATGGCCTTCAAGCTTCATGGCTGATCACAATGCTGGTGAGGCATGAACATCCCACCAGTTAACACATTTTTAAAGCATTTTCGAAATCAGATTACTCAAGAATCTGTTCAAAACATTTTAAGATTTTTTTTTTTTTTTTAAATCCTTTCAAAGAGCTTTTCTTTAAATCTGAAATTCAAATGCTCTTACAAATCAATTTTCTTCAAATCATCATCAATCTTTCTCCCTCCCTCAAGCATTGGTTTCATTAGACATAAAGTCTTTTACCAAGTTTGAAAATATTAAGAGACAAAGGGTAGAAAAGGATGATAATGTTTGAGACAAAACCAGCAAGAACTTCATCTTTTAAAACTGTTTTTAAAGCACAAAACAGATGAAGTCTTTTGTTTCATTTCCCTCCCTTAGCCTTGGATTAGGATCCCAACTCAAGATCAGAACCACAGCTTACACATGGGAGAGAAGAAACCAAAACAGAACTCCATCTTGTCTTCTTTAAAGAAATCATTAGACAAGATGAAGAACACAAAATATTTTTGAAATCGATTTTTTTTTTTTTTTCAAGAGTTCTTCAAGATACAAGTTTAATCTTTTCTCCCTCCCTCAAGCTGACATGAACAGATTTTTAATCTTTCATCCAAAGGCTTAAACAATGAGGAGATAAAGGGGAGAGTCATTGATTAAAAAAAAACCTTTAAGCCTTGCATCTTAAAGAAACTCACAGATTTTGAATACATACTTCATCTACACTCTCTACTGTCCAAGTTTTGAATCCCAGCCACACAGCTCATCAAAAACGAATTAAAAGGAGAAAGAGAGAGAGATTCAGATGAAGAAATTGACAAAAGAAGTGAGTTCAGCCCAAGAAGAGCAACAAAGCTCTGATACCATGTTGGAAAAGCTGAGAATAGCTAAGAACATGAACTCACTCTTTAAGAATGGAAGAGACAATCAACTTGTGATTGAATCCTCTCAGCAAAATAATCTACACAACCATCTGAATCTAGAGAGATTAAGTGGCTGTGAGATTGATACAATAATTAGAATTAAACTAAGAACAGATTAAAGACTCTAGTTTGAATCTATTCCTTGAGAAGTGACACAACACTTTCAGTTTGTTCACTTAAGGAGAATAGGAAATAGAATCAGTAAGCTAGAGTTTAAGAGAAGATAAAGAAGAGTTTAGAGTGAGTTTTACAAGTATTAGGCTGCCTTAAGAGAAAGAGAGTTAAGGCAGCCTCTAAACCATAACTCTAAACTCCTTACATTGTGAATATTGTTTAGACACAAGCAAGGGAGAGAGAGCCACGAAATTAGACTAAGAGAACTTGTATTGATACTGGATGATTATTACAAGTGATGGAGAAGCCTTTAAATAGGCAATACACAAGACTAAACAATTATTAAAACATGGAAACATAAACAAATAATTCTGTAGGGAACCAGAACATGCCAAAGGAGATACAGCCAATGTATGGCACGTCCAGGAAGAGTAGAAAGGGACAGGAGGAGAGGCACAGTCTCCTTAGGTTGATAGTGACAGCCCAGCTCCCTTTCTTATGCACCCATGTGACTTTTCTTGCTTCAATTCAAACCAGCCTCTTTTATTTAAATTCAAACATGTTTCCTTGACTTCTCAGACCTTCCCCACGTCCATATTAAGTCTATACAACTCCATTCTTGCCTTGCAAGGTAAGTTAGGTCAAGATGGTAGCTTGTGGATCAAGTCTGAATGAACCAACTTCCATTTCAAGTCAATGCAGCATCTTTTCTTCTACTTGCCTTGAATCCATAATGGCTTGCTTCTTGTTTCATTTGTTGGCTCCTTTCCTTGTTGCACAAGTCTTGAATACTTGCAACACACTTCATGACTCTACAGCCTCCTTCTCTTCTTGCACACACGCCTTGATCATCTTTTCATTGTCTTGGCCGTGTGATCACTCTCTTGAGGCTTGTTCATGGCTTGGATAGATTCTTCTTCTTTAGTTTGGTGTGGAGATGCTTGGCCTTCACTTCCTTTGTTTGGCCTTCACATCTCCTTGTCTTGCTTCACTTTAATAAGAATGACAAAGAAGCTGTCATATTCCCAACAGGAAAACTGGGATCACCTGATTTGAAAGTGGGATAGCTCTTCATCCTAACTCCTATGAGATTTATTCGACTTCCTGGTGATTCTCCACTACTTTATGTATCAAAATCAAGCTTCTTACATCGCAATTCATCCTGGTTTGATTAGAATGACAAAGAAGCTGTCATATTCCCAAACAGGAAAACTGGGATCACCTGATTTGAAAGTGGGATAGCTTCTTCATCCTAACTCCTATGAGATTTATTCAGCTTCCTGGTGATTCTCCACTACTTTATGTATCAAAATCAAGCTTCTTACATCGCGATTCATCCTGGTTTGATTAGAATGACAAAGAAGCTGTCATATTCCCAAACAGGAAAACTGGGATCACCTGATTTGAAAGTGGGATAGCTTCTTCATCCTAACTCCTATGAGATTTATTCAGCTTCCTGGTGATTCTCCACTACTTTATGTATCAAAATCAAGCTTCTTACATCGCGATTCATCCTGGTTTGATTAGAATGACAAAGAAGCTGTCATATTCCCAAACAGGAAAACTGGGATCACCTGATTTGAAAGTGGGATAGCTTCTTCATCCTAACTCCTATGAGATTTATTCAGCTTCCTGGTGATTCTCCACTACTTTATGTATCAAAATCAAGCTTCTTACATCGCGATTCATCCTGGTTTGATTAGAATGACAAAGAAGCTGTCATATTCCCAAACAGGAAAACTGGGATCACCTGATTTGAAAGTGGGATAGCTTCTTCATCCTAACTCCTATGAGATTTATTCAGCTTCCTGGTGATTCTCCACTACTTTATGTATCAAAATCAAGCTTCTTACATCGCGATTCATCCTGGTTTGATTAGAATGACAAAGAAGCTGTCATATTCCCAAACAGGAAAACTGGGATCACCTGATTTGAAAGTGGGATAGCTTCTTCATCCTAACTCCTATGAGATTTATTCACTTCCTGGTGATTCTCCACTACTTTATGTATCAAAATCAAGCTTCTTACATCGCGATTCATCCTGGTTTGATTAGAATGACAAAGAAGCTGTCATATTCCCAAACAGGAAAACTGGGATCACCTGATTTGAAAGTGGGATAGCTTCTTCATCCTAACTCCTATGAGATTTATTCAGCTTCCTGGTGATTCTCCACTACTTTATGTATCAAAATCAAGCTTCTTACATCGCGATTCATCCTGGTTTGATTAGAATGACAAAGAAGCTGTCATATTCCCAAACAGGAAAACTGGGATCACCTGATTTGAAAGTGGGATAGCTTCTTCATCCTAACTCCTATGAGATTTATTCAGCTTCCTGGTGATTCTCCACTACTTTATGTATCAAAATCAAGCTTCTTACATCGCGATTCATCCTGGTTTGATTAGAATGACAAAGAAGCTGTCATATTCCCAAACAGGAAAACTGGGATCACCTGATTTGAAAGTGGGATAGCTTCTTCATCCTAACTCCTATGAGATTTATTCAGCTTCCTGGTGATTCTCCACTACTTTATGTATCAAAATCAAGCTTCTTACATCGCGATTCATCCTGGTTTGATTAGAATGACAAAGAAGCTGTCATATTCCCAAACAGGAAAACTGGGATCACCTGATTTGAAAGTGGGATAGCTTCTTCATCCTAACTCCTATGAGATTTATTCAGCTTCCTGGTGATTCTCCACTACTTTATGTATCAAAATCAAGCTTCTTACATCGCGATTCATCCTGGTTTGATTAGAATGACAAAGAAGCTGTCATATTCCCAAACAGGAAAACTGGGATCACCTGATTTGAAAGTGGGATAGCTTCTTCATCCTAACTCCTATGAGATTTATTCAGCTTCCTGGTGATTCTCCACTACTTTATGTATCAAAATCAAGCTTCTTACATCGCGATTCATCCTGGTTTGATTAGAATGACAAAGAAGCTGTCATATTCCCAAACAGGAAAACTGGGATCACCTGATTTGAAAGTGGGATAGCTTCTTCATCCTAACTCCTATGAGATTTATTCAGCTTCCTGGTGATTCTCCACTACTTTATGTATCAAAATCAAGCTTCTTACATCGCGATTCATCCTGGTTTGATTAGAATGACAAAGAAGCTGTCATATTCCCAAACAGGAAAACTGGGATCACCTGATTTGAAAGTGGGATAGCTTCTTCATCCTAACTCCTATGAGATTTATTCAGCTTCCTGGTGATTCTCCACTACTTTATGTATCAAAATCAAGCTTCTTACATCGCGATTCATCCTGGTTTGATTAGAATGACAAAGAAGCTGTCATATTCCCAAACAGGAAACTGGGATCACCTGATTTGAAAGTGGGATAGCTTCTTCATCCTAACTCCTATGAGATTTATTCAGCTTCCTGGTGATTCTCCACTACTTTATGTATCAAAATCAAGCTTCTTACATCGCGATTCATCCTGGTTTGATTAGAATGACAAAGAAGCTGTCATATTCCCAAACAGGAAAACTGGGATCACCTGATTTGAAAGTGGGATAGCTTCTTCATCCTAACTCCTATGAGATTTATTCAGCTTCCTGGTGATTCTCCACTACTTTATGTATCAAAATCAAGCTTCTTACATCGCGATTCATCCTGGTTTGATTAGAATGACAAAGAAGCTGTCATATTCCCAAACAGGAAAACTGGGATCACCTGATTTGAAAGTGGGATAGCTTCTTCATCCTAACTCCTATGAGATTTATTCAGCTTCCTGGTGATTCTCCACTACTTTATGTATCAAAATCAAGCTTCTTACATCGCGATTCATCCTGGTTTGATTAGAATGACAAAGAAGCTGTCATATTCCCAAACAGGAAAACTGGGATCACCTGATTTGAAAGTGGGATAGCTTCTTCATCCTAACTCCTATGAGATTTATTCAGCTTCCTGGTGATTCTCCACTACTTTATGTATCAAAATCAAGCTTCTTACATCGCGATTCATCCTGGTTTGATTAGAATGACAAAGAAGCTGTCATATTCCCAAACAGGAAAACTGGGATCACCTGATTTGAAAGTGGGATAGCTTCTTCATCCTAACTCCTATGAGATTTATTCAGCTTCCTGGTGATTCTCCACTACTTTATGTATCAAAATCAAGCTTCTTACATCGCGATTCATCCTGGTTTGATTAGAATGACAAAGAAGCTGTCATATTCCCAAACAGGAAAACTGGGATCACCTGATTTGAAAGTGGGATAGCTTCTTCATCCTAACTCCTATGAGATTTATTCAGCTTCCTGGTGATTCTCCACTACTTTATGTATCAAAATCAAGCTTCTTACATCGCGATTCATCCTGGTTTGATTAGAATGACAAAGAAGCTGTCATATTCCCAAACAGGAAAACTGGGATCACCTGATTTGAAAGTGGGATAGCTTCTTCATCCTAACTCCTATGAGATTTATTCAGCTTCCTGGTGATTCTCCACTACTTTATGTATCAAAATCAAGCTTCTTACATCGCGATTCATCCTGGTTTGATTAGAATGACAAAGAAGCTGTCATATTCCCAAACAGGAAAACTGGGATCACCTGATTTGAAAGTGGGATAGCTTCTTCATCCTAACTCCTATGAGATTTATTCAGCTTCCTGGTGATTCTCCACTACTTTATGTATCAAAATCAAGCTTCTTACATCGCGATTCATCCTGGTTTGATTAGAATGACAAAGAAGCTGTCATATTCCCAAACAGGAAAACTGGGATCACCTGATTTGAAAGTGGGATAGCTTCTTCATCCTAACTCCTATGAGATTTATTCAGCTTCCTGGTGATTCTCCACTACTTTATGTATCAAAATCAAGCTTCTTACATCGCGATTCATCCTGGTTTGATTAGAATGACAAAGAAGCTGTCATATTCCCAAACAGGAAAACTGGGATCACCTGATTTGAAAGTGGGATAGCTTCTTCATCCTAACTCCTATGAGATTTATTCAGCTTCCTGGTGATTCTCCACTACTTTATGTATCAAAATCAAGCTTCTTACATCGCGATTCATCCTGGTTTGATTAGAATGACAAAGAAGCTGTCATATTCCCAAACAGGAAAACTGGGATCACCTGATTTGAAAGTGGGATAGCTTCTTCATCCTAACTCCTATGAGATTTATTCGCTTCCTGGTGATTCTCCACTACTTTATGTATCAAAATCAAGCTTCTTACATCGCGATTCATCCTGGTTTGATTAGAATGACAAAGAAGCTGTCATATTCCCAAACAGGAAAACTGGGATCACCTGATTTGAAAGTGGGATAGCTTCTTCATCCTAACTCCTATGAGATTTATTCAGCTTCCTGGTGATTCTCCACTACTTTATGTATCAAAATCAAGCTTCTTACATCGCGATTCATCCTGGTTTGATTAGAATGACAAAGAAGCTGTCATATTCCCAACAGGAAAACTGGGATCACCTGATTTGAAAGTGGGATAGCTTCTTCATCCTAACTCCTATGAGATTTATTCAGCTTCCTGGTGATTCTCCACTACTTTATGTATCAAAATCAAGCTTCTTACATCGCGATTCATCCTGGTTTTGATTAGAATGACAAAGAAGCTGTCATATTCCCAAACAGGAAAACTGGGATCACCTGATTTGAAAGTGGGATAGCTTCTTCATCCTAACTCCTATGAGATTTATTCAGCTTCCTGGTGATTCTCCACTACTTTATGTATCAAAATCAAGCTTCTTACATCGCGATTCATCCTGGTTTGATTAGAATGACAAAGAAGCTGTCATATTCCCAAACAGGAAAACTGGGATCACCTGATTTGAAAGTGGGATAGCTTCTTCATCCTAACTCCTATGAGATTTATTCAGCTTCCTGGTGATTCTCCACTACTTTATGTATCAAAATCAAGCTTCTTACATCGCGATTCATCCTGGTTTGATTAGAATGACAAAGAAGCTGTCATATTCCCAAACAGGAAAACTGGGATCACCTGATTTGAAAGTGGGATAGCTTCTTCATCCTAACTCCTATGAGATTTATTCAGCTTCCTGGTGATTCTCCACTACTTTATGTATCAAAATCAAGCTTCTTACATCGCGATTCATCTGGTTTGATTAGAATGACAAAGAAGCTGTCAATATTCCCAAACAGGAAAAAACTGGGATCACCTGATTTGAAAGTGGGAGGTGATAGTTCTTCATCCTAACTCCTATGAGATTTATTCAACTTCTGGTGATTCTCCACTACTTTATGTATCAAAATCAAGCTTCTTACATCGCGATTCATCCTGGTTTGATTAGAATGACCAAGAAGAGCTGTCATATTCCCCAAACAGGAAAACTGGGATCACCTGATTTGAAGTGGGATAGATTC
>NW_026016402.1:0-84000 GCF_020379485.1 Brassica napus
AAATTCTACCAAATCCCCGAAGAACTGCAGTGCGAATAATTTCCCATCATGGGGCGGGTTCAGGGTGCCTGAATTCCATTGGGGGGGTGGGGTCGTGATGATCCACTGTGAGATCGTGATACAAATTATGTTGATTTTTATTGGCTGGTCTCGGGCGAGTGGTTGGGATCCAAATCATTCCATACAAGAGATAGAAGATCCCTGTTCCCACCCTTTGATTAGTCCTTTGCTTACCAGAGATCTAGCAATCCAATACTCCTCCACCATCCATATGACCTGGAGAATGAACGGATCGGATCAAGAGGTGAGGCATGACGAAAATACCTCCCCTTGAAAACGCGAGAGAATAAAGTGTTTGGCTGTTCTATCAGCCTCCATAACTATTTACCCAAGCCGCTGTATTGAAGTCAGTTTATATCCTTGAAACCTAAACCTCCTTCTTCTTACTAACACATACTTTAATCCCATGATTTCCAATGCGACCTCTTGAACTACCCCCAGGGCTCCACCAGAATTGTGCTACCGCACTCGTCAATTTTCGTGTAATGGCCTTAGGTAAATGGTAACATGACATCGTATGATTCGGCAATGCCGTAATCACTGACTTAATAATCACTTCCAACCATTGACCCTGTTATTTAGACGATCCTGCACAAAACTGAAAAATTGAATCTTGGAACCCCCTAAATTTTCCGGTAATCCTAGATAGGATCCCACGCCCCCCAAATTCTGAATCCCCAAAATATCTCTTAGTTCTTGCCTGACCGATTCCTCAATTTTGTGTCCAAATTGAATCGAGGATTTGTCGAAATTTATCAATTGCCCCAGAAACTACCTCATACTCCTTTAAAATCCTGAGAATAGTGTGACATTCCTCCTTTTGAGCCTTGCAGAAAAACAAACTATCATCCGCAAAAAACAAGTGTGAAATCGATGGGCAAGCTCTAGCTACCTTAATCCCTGTTAATTGTTTCCCTCGCTCCGCTTTCCTTATATTGGCAATCAAAGCCTCAGTACACAGAATAAATAAATAAGGGGACAACGGGTCTCCTTGTCGTAAACCTCTGTGTGGTACAATGAGTCCCCGTGGTTGTCCATTGAGGAGAATCCTATATTGAACTGACGATATACACTCCATCATTAATTTAATCCAGTGTTGATGAAAACCCATCTTCTGCAGTAATGCTTTAATAAAATCCCATTCGATCCTATCATACGCCTTGCTCATATCCGTTTTAATTGCCATATACTTCCCCTGACACGCTTTATTTGTCCGTAATCCATGAAACATTTCCTGAGTTATAAGAATATTGTCGGAGATCAACCGCCCTGCCACAAAAGCCGATTGAGTCTCTGAGACGAGAGAGGGCAAATAGACTTTCAACCGTTGACACAAAACCTTCGATATAATTTTATATCCCACATTACATAAACTGATTGGTCGCAGCTCCGTCATCCTTGTAGGCCTTTCTATATTTGGAATCATACATATATTAGTAATATTTAACCTGGAATCCATTTCACACCCGATACCAGAAAGTTATTCACCATCTCTACCAAATCCTTTTTAATAATATGCCACGAATGTTGAAAGAAAAGCGCCGTCATACCATCCGGTCCTGGTGCTTTTTTCTGGATGCATCATGAATAGCGCCTCTCTAACCTCGGCTTCAGTTGCCGTCCTCAATAACCATCGATTTATCTGAGGAGTAATCCCCGGTGTTATTTCCGAAAGAAAATCGTCAAACTCCGATGGAGATGTGGTACTAAAAAGTTCTTCAAAATAGTCTACCGCTACCTTTTCGACACCATTATCCTCTGTAATCCAATTTCCAGCTACATCATGTTGTCCTACAATCCTATTACGTACTCTTCGTTGCTTTGTCAAAGCATGGTAAAATTTTGTATTAAGATCCCCAGATGAGTACCACATATTTCTACTTTTTTGGTGCCAATACTCCTCCTCATCCCTATATGCCTCTTGTAACTTCCTGGATACCTCTAATATATCCTCCTGAGACCTAGTATCATCAGTTTGTACCTCCTCTAATGCCTTCTGCAAATCTGCAATTTTTTCCTTTCCATAAGGTGGATTATTTTTCCGCCATTTTCCAATTTGGCGACGAAAATTACTAATCTTTTCCACTATGCCATTTGCATTGCCTTCATTATATTTCGACCATCCCATTGTAATTGATTCCATTAACCCTCTTGACCAACCCATCTCTTATCAAACCTAAATTGACCTTTTTTCCTTTGAACTTTATCATCGAGGAAAGCCACCAGAGGTCTGTGATCAGATGCCACCATCCCTAAATATTCAGTATGAGAGCATGAAAATAGCGTATGCCATTCCTCATTAGCGAGTGCCCGATCTAATCGACAACGAACCATTACTGCCCCCTTTCCTTTACCTCGTCTCCCTTGCCATGACAATTTGTTACCTTTTGCCGGAAATTCCAGTAATCCACTATTCCTGATCATATTATTGAAAGGTACAAATGAATCCGCACTCCTGATAGCTCCACCCTCCTTTTCATGATTTCCTGTAATTTCATTCAGATCACCAATAATGAACCACGGTTCCGATCTTGACAGTCCATATCTAGTTAAGCGTTCCCACACTTGTTCCCTCAAATCTTTGACAGGATCCCCATACACAAAAGTAAAAAAGCTGTTTTTTCCAGCATCACTGCTTCCATATCTATCATTCGATTACTTGAATATAAAACATTAACTTGATAATCATTATTATAGTAAAGCGCCAGACCACCACTCCGCCCTACTGGGTCAACTGTGACTAAATTATCAAATCCAAAATGTGATTGGTATTTTTTGAACAAACTCAAAATCCTGCTTTGTTTCCGATAGAAATAAAAAATCCGGTTTATATTTATGCCATATCTCCCTTAAATAGGCTGTAGTCCATTTGCTTCCCATTCCTCGACAGTTCCAACTAAGCACTCTCATTTTAAAAATGTGAAAAAAACTCTGTAGAGCTATGTAATTTGGGTTTAATGATATCCGAAAACTCAACCACCATTCTGTAATAAACAAACAAAAATACGGCACCAATGTTTTTAAAACCTTAATACTCTCCCATATAGTCACTCTCCCCAAAACTCTCAGGCTGATCCTTCGATACAATAAAAGACCTGTAGTCCGTGGAATTGCCATCCACGTATACCGTGTACCAACAACCTTCCTCAGAGACCAAAGTGTGATCAATACCTTAGCCTGTCGTAAATGATTGCCATCCGGATAACCAATTCCAATCTTGTATGAATAATATAGCCTCTCTTTCTGGTTTAATGAGACCAGAGAACATGCTTTATGTCCATCCATTATGTTGAACCTTATTGATCTCCCGAAGACCCCATGTATCCCCACCGAACACCAATCCTCCTTGCCCCTATTTCCATAACGCATCACCATAGTATTCCTCTCAGTCCATTTTATCCATTTTCCGATAGACATACCAACCTTATAATTAATATTAACATTCATCCCAAGCCAAGAACACATCCAAACAAAGCCAAAGCAACCAAAAAAGCCAATATCATTCCATAAACCAAACTCATAACCAGATAAAACAAATAGCAAATAGCCACCACATAGCCAGATAACAAGCAAAACAACCACAAAATAAAATCTTAAAGAAATGCTCACAGAGCTTATTAAAGACCAAACATAAGAAAAACCAGAAACTCCAAAAGAACCACTCCTCAAATCTTCATAAATTTTACTATCCATGGGGCGCATTTAAGGGTTTGGAAGAGGTTGGTTTGGGGTGTAAGGGACCCTTTTCCTCCTGCGATCTTATACCTTCTCCCTGACGCTTGCCTTGTCGAGATTGAACACTCTTGTTCTGTGAAAGTAGCGCTTGAACAAACTTCTTCTTGGAGGTTCCAGCAGCCATGACTGTCTGTTTAAGCAACAACTTACGAGTTCCTTTCTTCTTTTCATCCTCCCCTGCTTGAGTACCCTTCTCTCCAACTTCCTTTGCGTGTGAATCTTCCGCAACCTCCACTAAGGCCACCTCCTGTGTCCCAGTAAGTTCCTCCATCTCTCCATCAGTTAAATTTTGGAAGCCATCATCATCGCACATAAGCCCCACTTCACCATCAATGTGATTCCCTGTCTCCTCCAAATCCATACCCTCATTCACTAAGCTATCATTACCAACTCCTATCTGCTTCTGAGCCAGCTCTAATCCAGTACCAATATTTTCCGAAACCATTGCAGTAATTTCACTATTCACCACGCCCACGGGTTTACTAATTACCTTAACCACATTGCCATAGCCTCTTCGATCCTCCTGTTGTGACAATTGCAGGTTGTTTGATGCAGAAGTATTTCCCTCCCTCGTCACACCCCTGTTAGCACTACCCGTGTCTTGTATCTCGCCCTCTTCTTTTGGCTCCTCCCGAGGACTCCTCTCACGTCGTGTGCCCCGATGACCCCTCTCTCTTGCGTCTTGCGTGTGGTTCCGAGGTTGCTCCCACCTAGAATTCCGAGACCTCATGTTTCCCTCATCAGCTCTGTTGCTGCCACGGTAAGTTGAGTATCGCTTGTGCCCTCTCTCAGGAACCCGCACCCACTGTGACTCTTCCTCATACATTTTTCCTTTCCCCTTCCCCTGGTAACTCCTCTGATCTTTACCCTTGTCCTGATGATTCTCTTCACTGTGGGAACCGAAATTCACACTGTCGATTTCCGTTTAAATAAGGAAACTAGGAAAACCCTAATTTCCCAGAGGACCCGGATATCTGTTAATTACCACACGTCAAGCAATCAGAACACGAGAATAACAACGATAAAGTATAATAAATCGAGAAAGAGAGCAAAGAAGATCTTATTCCGAATTTGCGTATGAGCGTTTACAACAAGGTATAAGCCTGGGCTCGAGAGCTGTCGGCGAGATTCCTAGTTCTAGTAACCCTAAGACGGCTAAACCTAATTGAGTCGCAGCTCGAAATAACAAAAACGGAAAATTGCCTAAATTGCTCTAAGTGCTAAGTTTGCTCTGAAAAAGTTCTTCCCCTTGCTCCTCGCCTAGGACTCCTTATATACTAGCTCCAAGGTCGGTTTACGCTTTTACTCTTCTGCCCTTAAGCCGTCATAGCGTAAAAATGGAGATATTCCATTTTTCCCGATCTTCACAATTATCTTCAAAACTTCCGTATTTATCCGCGGAAACTTGACATTTATCCTTTCTCGTGGGCCAAGCGTGAACCATGCTGTGGTTCACGGGCTTTTGGTTAGGAAAAATCGTAGGATGGGCCTCGAGTCGTGTTTTAGGTCCCTTTGGGCCGTCTTCCGACTCGACACGTTTACTACGAGTTTTCCGCGGTTTCTAATCCGCGAAGTTTGATCGATGAATTAGAATAGCGGGAAACATGGACTGAGCTTGCTACGGTCTTCGGGAGATAGCATTCGAAGGTTTGACGAGAATGCAAGGACTGGTGTCGTATCGATGTTCGGAAAGGTTCAATCGCTACACAGCGACCAAACTTTGGCTCGAGCCCGGTCGCTACGTAGCGACCGAGCGAGACGAGTGCTCGGTCGCTACGTAGCGACCGAGCTTTGGCTCGAGCTCGGTCGCTACGTAGCGACCGAGCGGGACGATCGCTCGGTCGCTACGTAGCGACCGAGCTTGGCTGAGCTCGGTCGCTACGTAGCGACCGAGCTTGGCTGAGCTCGGTCGCTACGTAGCGACCGAGCGGGACGGTCGCTCGGTCGCTACGTAGCGACCGAGCTTTGACTCGAGCTTGGTCGCTACGTAGCGACCTGTTTCGAGCCTTCGTCGGACATCTCGATTCTTTCTTCCGTAAAGCTTTTTCGTAAGAAAGAGTCTATTTTCGAAAAGTACTCTTCGGAGAAATTCTTACTTTCTTCCTCGGATGTTTTGGATATTAAATTTGTCGTAACCGTTTTTAACCCTAACATTCACCATTAATCACAACCCCTCTGTAGCTCCTGGCTCGATCCTCTCTCCTGCCCACCGGCTCATCTCTGATATCTTTCTTCTTCTCTGTGCTCTTTGGATTCAGTGGGCATAGATCTTCCTCGTGACAGAGACTAAAACAGAGTTTACAGAAGCCAAACAGTTTCTCGTATTTAAGAGAAACCGACACCTCTTCCTCATCATAAAATTCTCCCCCTTTGAACTCCACAGTTGTCTCCAATGTTAGCTCCTTAAAGCCATCAACCACGACACGCATCTTTCCATAGTCCAAATCCACGTCCGTTGTCTCGCCACTCGCATCTCCGATGCTCTGAAATGCTGGTGTTGACCAGAACTCTGTTGGGAGACCCTCCACTTTGATCCAAAAAGGAATTTCTGATGGGAAAGTTCTTGACATTCTTGGCTGCCACCGAGCCACTGAGATCATCCAGTAATCAAAATGGTATGGTTGTGACTCCAAAACCGCTTCAATGTCCTCCTCCTTCTCAAAATGGAACTGGAACATCCCCTTTCCCAAATCTGCACCCGTCACCCTCTCCTCCACCTTCCATATCTTCGGAATCATCACCAATAGCGCACCAATCTTTTGTTTCTCCGGGTTCATGCACCGCCCAATCAAGGTCATAGCATAACTCTTGATCAAATCAGAGTTGTCAAAGTGGGGAACAGAAACCTTCAGCTTTTTGCGGACCCCTTCTCCAGTCGTTGAAACGCCCCCCTTTCCCACAAGTTGACCCTGATTCATAGTCGCCAGAAAAGGAATAAGCACCCACCAGTTTCGTAAGATAGAAAAAAAGAACTTTGAAAATATGAATCTATAGCTCAAGACCCATTCCCTTATATATTGATACAAACTCGAATCGATATTGATCTTGAAATCTAGGCCATAAATAACCCCTCCATTCCACTTGATTCGTAAAATCGTAATCATCCGATTGCTTAACGAAATCAAAGTTTCCAACTTTCCATCAGTATTGAAAACCCAAATCCAGACTTTCCAAACTCCATAGTCACAGAATCGACTTATAGAAAAAAAATCCCCCACTAGGAGAAGGAAGGTTCTCGTTGTGAAGATAACAAGAGCCTTACCTCGAATCTTCCATGATTGAGTCTCCCAATTCCAGATTTCCACCGATCCGAAATCATTACCCAATTGAACCTCCATAACTCCCAAAATCCGTATCACCACAAATCCATCTTGATTCCATACCCTGCCGATCGCGAAAGGAAGAAAGATCTCCCTGCAAATCCCAATTTCCCCATCAGTACCAGGATCCCATCCATGAAACATATTTGAGACCCTAGAAAATCGCCATTATCGTCGCCTTTTTTGTTAGAGAATATAAATAAAATTCTCCTCCTCCTCCTTTTCGTTATCTATATCGTTTTGATGGGCTTTTCATATCAAAAATTGGCTGAAAAAACACTGTATACGCACTACAAAAGAAGTGCATATTAAATCACTTAAAATGTATCACAAAAATAG
This sequence comes from Brassica napus, assembly GCF_020379485.1. Lineage (NCBI taxonomy): Eukaryota > Viridiplantae > Streptophyta > Magnoliopsida > Brassicales > Brassicaceae > Brassica > Brassica napus. Next base: position 7,455 of record NW_026016402.1, read on the forward strand.
TGATTGTATTTTAAATTATTTATTTATATAAATCATATCATCATACAATAACTAAAAAGAAAATATCCTCATCAAGGAGGCCCTCCACGTCGGCATTTAATTCACACCACTTATGAGTTGCCACGTTTGCTTAAACTCCACGTCCTTTACAAATTGGACAAAGCAAAACCAATCCGTATGCATTTTTCAGGCCCGAGTTTTTTAAGTATTGTTTGTGTAACATAAGCCCATTCTCAACCCACAAAAATTTACGAACAAACTTATCTTCTATCTACAGGCGGTGTCCCATCTCTTCGTCTACTGTTATCCTAACCTCACCGCACGTTCCAAGTCGCCGTATAAAGGCTCCCATCCACAACAATGATTCATCAAATCGAATTAATTAATGTAGCTCTTCACATCCCTTATCTTCCCCCAAACTTATCTATCCTCTTTTTGATTCTCACCACTCTATAAGCCTTAGATTATATATGAACTCAATATAAAGAAACTCTTCTTTATTAACTTAAGAAACTTCTCAAAAGTTAAGTTCTCAATCTCAATCTCTAAAACTCATGTGTTATGCAACACTCTCGCATATACTATATATAGAGATTAATGTTTCCATATTTCCTAAACTCTTAGGAAGTAACTTTCCTAAATACATTAGGATTGCTTTAACTTCTTCTCTAAGTTAACTTCATGTTTATCTGTAACATTCTCCCCTTTAAACTTGAAGTTAGCTTCTTCAACATCTTGAACTCCCACAAGATCTTTCATTTCCTTGAACTTGATTCTTCCTAATGCTTTAGTTAGAATATCTGCCTTTTGTTCAGCTCCTGGTATGTGTTGGACGTCGACTAGCTCGTTCTCAATGCACTCTCGGATAAAGTGATATCGTTTGTGTATATGCTTGCTGCGACCATGGAAGACCGGGTTCTTTGTGAGTGCTATAGCTAATTTGTTGTCAAGCCATATTACCACCTTCTCATTCGTTTTTCCAAGAAATTCTTCTAGGAGTTCTTGAAGCCATATGGCTTGTTTGGCAGCCTCGGTTGCAGCCATAAACTCAGCCTCACATGATGACAGAGCCACATTCTCTTGCTTTTGAGAACACCAAGTGATTGGACAATCATTCAGGTAGAATATGTGGCCTGTAGTGCTTCTTCCGTCATATTCGTCGATGTTGTGGTTTGAATCACTGAATCCCTTGAGTACAATCCCGCTTGTTTGCTTGTACACGAGGCCTAACGATGTCGTCCCTTTTAGATATCTCAAAACGGGTTTTAATGCTGCGCCATGTGATGCTTTAGGATCATGCATGTATCTGCTGAGAAGTCCTACACTGAATGATAGGTACGGGCGAGTGTGGAGTAGGTAGCGTAAGCACCCAATCTTACGTCTAAAGTCTTTCTCGTCGATGCTCTCTTCATCTGCCGCCTTTGATACCTTCAGACCAAATTCCATAGGAGTTTGCGTGGCATTACACTCGGCCATACCTGCTTCACTTAGGATCTTGTTCGCATATCTTCGCTGATTCAACGTGATCCTCCCTTCTTCTTGATACACTTCAATACCAAGGTAGTAGCTCAATAGCCCGAGACCACTCATCTCAAAGTTACTTGACATCTCCCTTTTAAACTCGCATATCAGGCCCTGATCAGCACCAGTTATCAGAAGATCGTCAACATATACGGCCACGAGAAGACAACGATTTTCCTCTTGCTTGCGGTACAATGCAGGTTCTTTCGAACATCTCGTAAACTTCAGCTGTCCAAGAACTTTGTTGAGCTTCTCGTTCCATGCCCTAGGGGCTTGTCTCAGACCATACAAGGCTTTATTAAGTTTATATACCTTATCTTCTTCTCCTTCTACCTCAAAGCCCTCAGGTTGCTTGACATATACCTCCTCTTTTATTTCTCCAAGGAGGAAAGCGGTCTTGACATCTAAGTGATGGATTTCCCATCCATTTGATGCAGCTAGAGCAATAATGAACCTAACAGTTTCAATGCGCGCAACTGGTGCGAAGACTTCCTCGAAGTCAATACCATGACGTTGAATATATCCTTTTGCTACTAGTCTCGATTTATGTTTGTTGATTCTCCCGTCTGCGTTCCGTTTGATCTTGAAAATCCACTTTAAACCAATTGGTTTGGCTCCTGGTGGAAGATCAACGAGATCCCATGTCTTGTTCTTCACAATCGATTTGATATCTTCTTCACAGGCATCACGCCATACCTTCTCTTCCATTGCGCTTTCGAAATCCCACGGTTCTTCGTTTAACAGAAGTAAGAGACGCTCTCCTTCCTCTTCTGCAAGAAGGATATAATCATCGAGATAAGCAGGTGTTTTACTGATTATGTTTGACCTTCGAGGTTGGTAATGCTCTGTTTCTTCATCGGTTTCCTCTTGAGAGTTGTGCTTATCTTCCTCGACTCCATCTTCGTGCACAACACTGCTACTAGGTTAAATGTTGCTTGATTCCTCAAGTCCTTGATTCCCATACTCTCCAAACGTAACTGTAAGTGTTTTTGTGTTCTTGGCTTCTTCACTACCAGTTTTGTTCCATTCTCATGTTTTATCTTCTTCAAATACTACGTCTCTGCTCACGAATATTCATTGTTATCTGGGATCAAATAGCCTATATGCTTTAGAGCCGGGCTCGGTCCCGAGGTGTACTAGAGTGCGAGACCTACTATCCACTTTTCTCAAGCTCTTTGACTCTATTTTAGCATGCACAATACATCCAAACACTCGCAGATGTTGGATATTAGGTTTCTTTTCTTGAACGCTTCATACGGGGTTTGACTGCTCAATGTTTTCGTCGCTAATCGGTTTATGAGATAGGTTGAGTGTCTTACCGCTTCTCCCCATAGGTAGTTTGGCACTTGCATGTGAGTTAAGATGCTCCTTGTCATCTCTAACAAGGTTCGGTTACGTCTCTCTACTACTCCGTTCTGTTATGGCGTGTATGGGGCGGTTAGGTGTCTTTGTATGCCTGATACTTCGCAGAAATCTCGAAACTCTGAGCTTGTGAACTCTCCCCCTCTATCTGTTCTCAATGTCTTAATGGTTGCACCGGTCTCCTGTTCCACAATCTTCTTAAACCGCACAAATTTGTCGAAAGCTTCTCCCTTCTCTTTCAAGAGAATAGACCACATGTAATGCGAGTGATCGTCTATGAGCACAAAGATATATATCTGCTTCTTCCTGCAGTGGGTGGTGTTATTGGCCCGCAGAGATCAGCGTGTACGATCTCCAGGATTGTAGATGCACGATATGAGGTTGAAGTTTGAAAGGGTCGCCTTGTTTGCTTTGCACGCAAGCAAGATTCACATGTGTCTTTCTCGACTTTCAACTGAGGGAGTCCGGTAACGAGCTCCTCTCTTACCATGGTTTTCATAGCATTGTTTCCAAGGTGTCCTAGACGTGCATGCCAGACAGAGAATTCACATTGTAGTTGGGTTTGTAGGCACTTTGATTATTCTATCTCCATCACCACTTTGTATAATCGATTCCTTGCTCTTGAGGCTTTCACAATCATATTACCATCCTTATCGTGTAAGGTCAGGTAGTTCTCTTTCATCCTTACGTCACATCCCGATTCCATGGCCTGTCCGAGAATGATGATATTACTCTTAAGTGCTGGGATGAAGTAGACATCTGCAAGAATTTTTCTTTTCCCGTCTTGACTTATAAACAAAATAGATCCTTTGAATGTCTATTCTTGATTCATCTCCAAACCGAACCTTTCCAGTGATTGTTTCGTCGATAGAGTTGAAGTAGCTTCGATTTCCAGTCATGTGATTGCTGGCTCAGTTCTCTAAATACCATATTCTATCGCCATCGGTACTGGATTCAAATTCTTTGAGATTCACATTACGTTCATTGAGGTAAACGATTTCATGCATCATGAGCCTATCGGCTTCTTGGGTCTCGTCTCCATCCCTACTCTCAGTTGTCTCTTGTAATTTGAGTAATCTATCAGGACATGAGGCTGCAAAGTGTCATATTTTATCACATCTGTAACAAGTGATCTTCGTCGCGTCTCGACTGTCCCATAATATCGGCAACCTCGACCACGCCCTCTGTATTCTCCATACTCGCGTTGTGTTTGTTGTTCTGAATTAGCGTACATGAGTTTGCTTTGACTCTCCTGTGTATCTTCTTCTTCATCATGAATACGTTCTTCGTATGTTTTCAGACGACCTACAATGTCTTCGAAGCTTGTAGTCTTCAAATACAACATCTGTTCTATGGAGGCAATGATGTGAATGTACTTCTTACGTGGTAAACACGATAAGAACTTCTTCACGAGCTTTGATTCATCCATACTTTCGCCTAATGCAGCTGACTTTGATGATAATTCTGATAGCTTGGCCAGAAAGTCATCAATCTTATCAGTGTCCTTCATCTTTAAGCGGTCGAATTCAGTCATTAGGGTTTGTAGTCGCGCCTCTCGAACTCTATCAGCTCCCACATAACGAGTTTTGATCGCATCCCATACTTTCCTTGCGGTGTCGAGTCCTCCAGTTTGTAAGATCATTGTTTCCGGGATGGACTGAAACTGAAGAGCCGTCGCAATATCATTCTTGTCGCTCTCAGCAGATTCATTCTCAATTATCTCCCATACCTTATGAACCCTAAGTAAGAGCTTCATTCGAATTGACCACACGGTGTAGTTCGTTGCCGTCAGCATCGGGCAACTGATAGAGGATGATCCGCCATCCTTCTTAACCGTTGTAGTAACCAAATCACCCATGTCTCTTGATCGATTTTTCTCTGATACCAAATATAAGCCTTAGATTATATATGAACTCAATATAAAGAAACTCTTCTTTATTAACTTAAGAAATTTCTCAAAACTTAAGTTCTCAATCTCAATCTCTAAAACTTATATGTTATGCAACACTCTTGGATATACTATATATAGAGATTAATGTTTCCATATTTCCTAAACTCTTAGGAAGTAACTTTCCTAAATACATTAGGATTGCTTTAACTTCTTCTCTAAGTTAACTTCATGTTTATCTCTAACACACTCCACAGGGCCACCAAAAGAAATCCCATGCATCAATCAAAGAAAACGTCAAAATATACGAGATGGCTCTGGCTTCTCTAATCTTCAAGGCTGTTGTCCCAGGCTTAGGGGGGCGAAGCTGAACTTCAGTTGACATCCTTCGAACAGATACTCACAAGTTCCTTCGTTGATCATCTGTTTGCTGACCCTCTTACTCTTTATTTTCATATTTTCTGCTACTAATCCCGACACCTGCTGTTAAATTAACACACTGTTATTCATACCATCGGGTTCAATCCAATAAAATTATTAATTGAATATGCGAAATCTTCGAAGTAGAAAATCTGGGAGTAGTGCAGCAACAAATATGTTTACAGTTGAGTTTGCTCAATTCTGTTACGCCAAATAACTGTAAGTTCATATCTCTTATATACTAAATCACAAGTCACTACACCAATAATATTTTGCCACATAGATCAAGAAATAAAAGAGTTTAAATACAAAAACAAAAATGAAAAAATGCAAAACAAAAATATTTACGCAAGAGACAAAAATCAAAAATATTATCATTCCATTTTGCGGAGCAGTTCCTCTTTCTAAACTCCATGATCACCACTCACTCTCCTAATAACTATCTCTATTTCCTTTAAATACTTTTTGAAGTTATCCAATGACCGATTGTTAACTGACACATTTTGTCTCTTTCTCTAATCACAAATCTGATGTGGGTATGGATTGATTCTTCCCAGAGGTAAATAGTTAATTTGTGTCATTTTTATGCTCTTGCTTCATCTATTTTCTTCTACGGCCTTTAATCAAGTGTCACTTTTCGCATTCAAGGTTTTCTTCAAAAGATCAAGCTTATATTCTGAAAATATGAAAAAGTTACTTTCTATTTTGCTCCCTTTCAAAAATCTCTATTCTGGTTTTTTCTAACGTTTATATGCTTGAAGAGATCGTATCCTATTACTAATTAGTATTGATTGATGCAGAAACTGAAAAATGTAAAAAGAGAGAAACTCCAACGCTTTATTGAGAAAACTATCAGCAAACTAAAATTACAGGTATATTATAGTATTTACTAACTTTTTTGTCCTAACGAATGATCATATTTTGCATGGTTTCCATGACACTGATATACGACAACTTCTTAGATTTGTTGAAAGGCCATTTGAATAGGAATTATATATTTCTTGGTTTTTTTACTAGAAATATTGAGAAAAAATGAGAACAGATTCTAATTCATATAACTTTTAAAGTAAAAAACAATCATGTTGATATTGACTTATATAAGTGAGATTTTATATTTCTTGGTTTATCTATTACAGTGAATAGGTAACTAAAATAATAATTTGTTTTGATGTTTTTTAGTTATTAAGTTTTGATCAGATAATTTAGAAAACAATGAAATTGACCCATGCATAGCATGGGAGCTAATACTAGTTGTTATTGTAAAATTGAAGTCTGTTTATTTATTTTGGGCCTGCACTTTCGTCTGTATATGGAGAGAAAATATGTTATGATTCGAACTGAGGCTCTTTGTACTATCAGATGTACTATCAGATCGATTGAAATATGATTTATATTGTAAATTGAGTTGTGCTCTAAATCATATTTCTGTGACAAAGATTGTGTGTTTCTTATGTTCCAATTTATGTTTTTTTTTCAGCCTGCAAAGCCTGAGACTGTGACCAAGCGGAGTCAGGTGGGCTTAATCAAGGAGAAGAATAATTTCATAAGGCATCCTCATATGTCTGCTTCATAAATTGTCTATACATGATAAGAATGTCACCAATAGAGGTTGCAGAGATCTGACTGTAACTTTGGTAGATATACAGTGGTATTCCATTTATAGTTTTTGGTTGTCATACAATGGGATTTGAGCGTAAATGTTGCGCTCCACTGAATAAGGCACTTCTTCTAAATTGAGCAGATGAATAAAGAAAATGGGTGCAAAAGTACATAGGGTGCAAAAGTATATGGAGCAATAAAGAAAATTAGAAATGGAACTTATTTAAGAAAACAGAATTGTGTTGATCCAATCGCTACTGGGTACTAAAGGGTTACTCTTACGTTTTGGTTGAACTTGCATTTTATTGATTAATGTCATTGAGGAATATACTGTTTCACTTCCTTCTTATAAACCATCAGCAAGTATAATATGTTTTCTGTCATGACAGCTTTTCGCCTAAGTTCATAGCTAAGAAGGAACAATTGATAACATGGTTGCTTGATTGCCTTGGTTAATCACTAGGTCTCTTAACTTTGGTGCAGCTTCAACAATTACGTCAAAAGAAGTCTGTCACAAACACTGCTCATAAACAAACAACCCGAAAGGCAGTACAAGCCAAGTACAATCCTCCAATCAGAAGCTCCGTCTATTGTGGCAGCGTGAGGAGCTACATACCTAAGTCTCATGTGAATATCAGTGATAAGATTATTAACTCCCCCACAAACTTCTGCAAATGTATCACCTTACGAGTATGTTCCAGTCCATGGTTCATTATCAGAACCTCATATGTATGAGATAATCGGCTGAAATATTTATCTAATACAATCCCTTAGCTTACCCAACGGCCGGCACTGTAGGAAGCTTGGATTATTGTTGATCCCTCTTTGCTCTCCACTACTACGACCTTTACAATGTTCGATTATTTTCACAAGCTCACAAGCAAAAGAATGTTTATGCTTATACATATGTTCTTGAAATTGTTATTTCTAATGCTAAAATAATAAAATCAGCATTTATATGATTACGATCGGAAGATGACAGATGTGTACATCACTTTTTCTGAGTTGAGAAAAAAACCAAATGCTTGATTGTTGATTTGGTACACGATAAGTTTTATTCCTTTCAACCACTAAAAATAGATCTTTAGACTAACATAAAACATTTTAAAAGTATGAAATTTTCAGAAAAAAAAATTATCAGAATAAAGTTAAAATCAATATTAAATTACTAGCAGCAAGAAAAATTCAGATTAAAATTATTTTAATATCTAAGTTAAATTTATTTAAGTGAAATTTTGTAAAATAAAACTTTCATATGCATGAAACTGAATTTAGAAAATTTTTAGGAAATCATGTAAATATTTTAACTAACAAAATAGTGTCCTAAGAATGTAAAATCACTATCAATATAAACTTAAAAATCATTGGGTAGTGATTAACATTTATAAAACGAAAAATCTATCAAAATTTATATCACAAATATAAAAAAACTGCCAAGTTACAAAACCAAAAGGATAAACTGAAGACAGCAATAACTAATTAATAAAACATATAGAGATATACAGAAATTATTATAATTAAACATATATAAAATGAATAAAACATATACAGTAGAACCTCTATAAATTAATAATGTTGAAACTTTAAAATTTTATTAATTTATAGAGATATTAATTTACAAAAGTTTTTTTATTTAGATTTTTATTTTAAGATATATTTATTCTAAGATAAGAAAAATAGTTGATTTTAGTGTATAGACATTAATTCTCATTTTTTAAAATTTGACATTTATATTAATTTTATTATATTATTTGGTCTATATATATATATTGTATAGAACTTAAATGTGGTTTTAGGTATACTATTACTAAATCTCATCAAAAATATATTAAGTATAAAAAAAAATATTAATTTCATTGTGAATATAATACAAACAATATAATAATAGGTTCTTACTTATATAAATTATGTATACATACAAATTATTAATTTATAAACTTAATGGAACCATATATTTACATAAAATTTTATACAAAGTTATTATCTTATTATTTATCGATTTGTGTAAAATTTTGAACCAGTCCAAATTAGAACCAACGAAATTTATTAATTTATAGAAATTATTAATTTTTGAATATTAACTTATAAAATTTCTACTGTAAATGGTAAAATACACATCAAAGAATAAAGCTCCAAAATAGAGAGGCGGAACGAAGGTGGAGATTAACTTACACACTTAGGTAGATACATAATAAAAAAAAATATGTAACATAAATGAAGATTTAATGTTGTTCGGAAGAAAAATGAAGATTTTATATTTAAATTTATTGTAGGTTCACATTATGCAGCTAACTATATATGATGAATATATATATATTTATTGAAGACCAAAGAGTGGAAAGGACAATCATATTGTTAACGAACATAAATTCTAAAATATATAAAGATCAAAAACTTAGATTAATTAGTCATATATCATATGACAAAAAATATTAGTCATATACCATATAATTTTAAAATTAATTAAAACAATGTAGAAAAATTAGTAATTGTCATAACACCATTAACAAGATTTTGCTTTAACAATTATATAAATACTATTTCAAATAAAAATAAAAATTAACAAAAAAAATAAAATACAAAAGAATATACATCATACCACGTATAAGGTCATCGAAGCTAAAATAAAATCAAACTAACTGTTCACATATAGTGTGTTAGTTATGCTACTTATTTTTTAGTTTCAAAAATTATAATCTTATTGTGTAATATGTAAATATATATATGATACTTAGTAAAATAATTAACAAATCCTACTCCAAATTTACTGTAAAAATAACAAAAAATAAAGAAAATTATTTAACGGGTAAAACATTTTTAAAAATTACAAACTCAAAAAAAGAAATTTACATTTTTGTCAAAATAATAAGTTAACAATTTAAAATATATAAACCGCGCGTAGCGCAGTAAAAAACTCTAGTATACATAATATGACACTTTCCTCTCTTTTGAAAGTGTCTACATATGCATTTTTTAATGATAGTGACGTCCGCGTACATTTAGTTTTTTTGGGCGACTGATTTGTTTGGTTTGAGTCTAAGGAAATAATTGTTGGTCAGTTCTCAGTGTTTGGTTCGATAAATAAGGAAATAATTGTTGGTCAGTTCTCAGTGTTTGGTATGATTGAAAAGAAAAACATGAAAACGCAGTGTTTTCTACTTTAGTTGACTGGGGCGTCATCGCTTTCCCTCTTCCACAGATGAACTCACCGTCTCCGTTTTTCTAAATCTTCAAAGTTTCTGTTCTCATCTCTTCACATTCCCTGAAGTTGAATGATTCGTAAAATTAGGAAATAACTGATAACCACCTTAAACTCTGTAACGATCCTGACCTCTTTGTTTCTTCTCCGTCAAATCTATAAATAAGGGATGGTTGAGATATGGCTGCGATAGACTATGGATTTGATCCACTTTTATCCATGGTTTATAAGTATTTTAACTACTATTTATTATATTATAGAGTCTAATTATAGGATCATGAGTGATTTGGAAGAAAATGATGATTTTGGAGCATTTTGGAGATATTTGGAGTAAGCATCCGAGATGACCATCAAGCACGATCTTAGGTCGACATTGAAGAGGAATAATCGATCGATGTTCACATCATGACATTGATCGACAGCGAAACGCGCAGAAAGCCCGTTTGGTCTCAGCCGACTTAGAGCCCAAGTCTTCACCAATTTACAATATTACCTCTGACGAGTTTTAACCTAATTATATAAGCTTTGCCAACATGTTAGAGATAAAGTGTGCTTTCTTGTTTTACTATTTTCATAGCAAAGGTTTTTTAAGATTTTTAGTAGATTGGAGAGAAGATCCAAAGATATTTGTGATTGGAACTCCGTTGATATCTATTTATTTATCTATGCAGTTTTTATACCTTATTGCTGTTATGAATTGCTTAGCCATGTCTGAGTAGCTATATTTGTTAGATTTAGGGTGTCAATAGGTTATGAGGGATTAGCCCCAACTATAGATTGCTAAGTTGTGATACTCATCTTTAGGATTGTCATTAATGCCTGCTTCTAGATTAGCTACCTAGAACTTGCCCTAGGAGTTGTAGACAAAAGCGATAGCTTGCATCTCACCCTAAATCCATCCTAACTGAGCTAAGATTGTTAGAGTAAGGCGAGAGCTGATCTAGGAAGCTTAGTGAGCACATTCAACCCGCACATTAATGCTTTGACCAAAAGCATCGATCGATATTTTAATCAAATAATCGGTCGACGTTGCAACAAGTGTATTGATCGATATTCTTCTAGAATCATCGATCGACACTGGTCATTAGAAAAACCTAGAAAACAAGAGCCTAAATGTTTGTTTATAAGTGTTGAGCTCTATAACATCATGCATACAACTTATTAGGCATCTGTAGGATTATAATCCTAATTACCTGAATAAAAACCTTAAGTCGAGCTACTTTCAACTTATTAGGCATCTGTAGGATTATAATCCTACTCTATAATCTTGTTCATTTATACGTAATATAGTGTTTTTGTGAATGTGTACAATTAAGTTTTATAATACAATTAAATTTTCCTGTATAATTAAGTGAATGTGTACAATTAATATATTGTTTATGTGAGAGTGTACAAGTAAGTGCAATGGTAAAGGGCTTGTTTCTAGTCTTCTTAGTTTCTCGTTCAATTAACATTTGTATCATTTAAATTTAACTTAAGTTTTTTTTTCAATGAGCGGCAATGTTGTAATAATATCATCCTCTTCGTATTAGGGTTTCTGATTTTCCTGCAAATATATCTCAAAGCCACCATTGATTTTTAACATGCAATCTTCATTATATTTTGTATTTTTACCTCCAGAAGTTACAAATATTATAAATATTATATTATTTTTAACATGCAATCTTCATTACTGTGTGACTCATGATTTACTGGTTTTTTTATAACTGACTTATCTAAATTGGGAGAAGAAAACATATGAAAAAAAAATCAAAAGATGATAGATTTATGTTGTAGAGGGGTTGAAGAACATTAAGTTTTCTAAAATCAATTTTCTATTTAAATAAAAAGAAAGAACGAGATGAATGAAGAAGAAAGTCAGGAAAGAGAAGATGATTAGAAAATGTAACTTGGTTTGATTTTAGTTGAGAACATCAAAGTAAACAACCAAAATAAACTGTTCTAGTAGCTGAAACTGCCATATTATGTAATAAAAACTTAGAAATTATCGTATGGTGTAAAAAACTCTTTAAAACAACTGTTTTTAATATATAGCAACTACATGATTTGTTATCTAACACTACAAGAAAAAAAGTTTTTCTTAGCAGACGGAAAACGCTATCTAACGATATGATAACGGTTTATGAAATGTTGTATCATCGCCCGTCATAATAGGTCAAACACATTAGATAGCGGTTTTTTGCATTGCTATCTTATTGTTATATATTATAGCGTTTTTCTGTATGCAATTAAATATGTTTTAATTGCATATCTTTACTGTTATTATTTACATTAAATTATTTATTTTAGAATTAATTATTTAAAATTTATTTATTTAAAATTTATTTATTTGTAGGTTTAATAATTAAAAACATAATAAATTATTTTTTATTAAACATTATAAATTACATTTGATAGAAGATAAGAATCGGTTTACACTTAACACTAAACCAAATGTTTTAAAAATTAAATCTAATCTAACCTAATCTATCTTATTAAAACTCAGGTACAAAATTGGAGTGTTTGGAGACTTGAATAGGACTATTAAAAAAATTTGGAGTGTTTGGAAACATAAATTGTAGTCTTTTAAAAAAAAATTAATTTTGTTTGGAAACAAGGATAGTAGTATTAAGAAAAAAAAAGTAATGGGCTTATGTTTTTAAGAAAAATTAAAAGTCCATCATATTATAAAAAACTATCTATCTGGGCGAGATTTAAAATATACGAAAACGGGTCAATCTAATCGCCTAAAACTTTTTCTTTTCTAAACTAACCATAAAACAAAATTTAAACTTTATACACATATTTCAAATCAAAATAATAGTTTAAAGTTGATTTATATCAAAAATTGATTAAAAACTAATACATATATTCAAAAATGGATTTTTACTAAACTATTTTTCAATAACCATTATACAAAAATGTTGTCAATATATATAATAAAAATACAATACAAAGCCCAATTTGAAATACCAACTCAAATTATCGTTTTTATATTTCCTATTAAGTTTTATAAATATAATATATGTAATTATTTATATGATGATACGTATAAAATACTATTAATTATATGATTACTTATATGATGGTACGTATAAAATACAATTAATTATATGATGACAGTATACGATATATAATAATGAATAGGGATGAGATTTCGGGCACCCATACGGGTTTGGTTCTGATCGGTTTGTGTTTCGGGTTTTCGGAGTCAAAGATTTAAGCCCTCTTAGGATGTTTCTAAATTTTGGTTTGAGTTTGATTCGGATCTTTGCGGGTTTGGTTCGCGTTTGGATAACCCATTTAAATTATTTTTAAAGTTTTAAATCATTATCTATTTTAAATTTCTCAAAATCTATAAATAAAATAATATATTACCTATAAATTTGAATAACATAAATACCTAAGCTTAACATATCAATTGGTTTGATTTAAAATTTTGGATACGGAATCAATAATTATTTTAAGTATTTTTGGTGATTTGAGTATACTTTAACTATTGCAGATATTTACTTTTGACTATCTATATATATATTTTCAAGTATTTAAACCAATTTAAAAGTATCATTCTTAATGTTTTATATACGTTAAATCTAAAAATAATTAATATATATATAAGTATATAAATCTATTTTTAGATAAATTCGGGTACCCGAATACTTCGGTTCGGATCAGATTTGGTTCTCTAAATAACAAAATTTTGAATAATTCGAATATTTAATCAATTTATGTTCGGGTTTGGTACTATATTTTCGGATCGGTATCGGTTCTGTTCTTTGGATTCATTTTGTAAAACCTTAATAATTACATGAAAAACAAATATCAACATATTTTTCAAAATATACACCCGCGCGCCTGCGCGGGTCAAAATCTAGTTTTAATTAAACCTAATCAAAACCTAATCTTCTTGAGCCAGCCTCCTCAAGAACTTCTCCGTTCCTCGCCGCAAGCCCCATGACCACCACTCTGCTCCGACCACCCGCTTCTCCGTCGCCTCCTCGCCGCAAGCCCCATGACCACCACCTCTCCTCACGACCACCAGCTTCTCCATCGCTTCTCCATTTCTTCCTCACTTTCAACGAGAACAGAAAACCAGATTTAAAAGAGAAATAGAGAGAGAGAGAGAGAGGTGACCAGTGGTGGTGAGAGAGACGGTGGCGAAAGGGGGACTCCACCTTCAGACTCGTGTGTGTGTGAGGAGAGTGTTACAGAGAAAGGAGATGTGTGTTACATGAATCGTGTGTGTGTGTGTGTGTTTGAGACAGTGAGGGAGATGAAGGGAATGATACAGAGAGGAAGAGATCGAGAAGAAGGAAAATAAAAAGATGAATTCTTGGCCATTGGATTACAAATAATCAATGGTCAGAAATATTAATCCAAATTTTGAAGAATGGACCAATAAAAACGAAGGAGGAAGCTCACAAAAGAGTGATTTTTAGCCTTTGGATCAAAACTAATCAAAGACCCAAAATAAAACTAATAAGAATTTATGTTCATTTATCTATAATCATCTTTTTGTGTTGTTTTTTATTTAATGATTTTATTTTTATTTTTGAATTGTATAATGTAAATTTGAAATATTATACATAGTCTGAGATATATATTATAAAAATTATATTTTATTTAAAGTTTGAGGTTTAATGTTCTTATGATATATGTTAAAGTATGTGGTTTAGGGATTATATTGTTAGGGTTTGATTGGAGATTTAAGGCTTGTATTTTGAAAGTTATATATTAATATTAAAAAGAGTAAATTTCGAGTTTATGTTTAAGATCTAAAGTTATAGTATGAGAATATTAGAGTTTTAAGTTGTGTTTTATAGTTTAGGGATTAAAAACTTGTTTAGGGTTTAGGGATTCAAAAAGCTAAATATAGCATTTCATTATATTATGCTATTAAAAATAGGTTATCATAGCGTTTCCGAATATATCATTCTATCATAGCGTTTTCAAATATACAAACGCTATCTAAAATTAAGGGGTATATTAACCGTAGCAGAAAGACAAAAAACGCTATACTCTAGTGCTATGAAAACGATTTTTTCTTGTAGTGTAAAATCCTAAACAATCTTCTCTCTCAGAAAACCGTGGAAGTTCTATTAGAGAACAGAAGCTAAAGCTTCTACTCAAGGTAGCGTAACTTACTGATTCAGGTTTAACGTTTTCTGTGTTTAAAATATATTATAGTTGAATCATGATTCTTATTTTCCTGAATTTCAATCATTTTAGGACTATGGATTTCATGGATTCAGAAACACAACAACCAGAAGATTTACCACATCTGGAAGCTGACTACAGCATGCCTCCTACACTTGCTCCAGAATGCAAAAGATTCAAATGGAAAATAGAAGTTATCGGTCAGTTTAGTTGATACTAATACTAACATCACTTAACTAAATCGATTAAGATATCATTTCTTGCAAATGATATATTCTTACATCATTTAAAATAAATCATTAAAAATGTTATTATTTTTTACATCAATTATTAATAAAATGATATATATTATTTGCATCACCATTTTTAGAGTCACAGTCACTTATATAAGTGATGTAAATTTCTTTTACACCATTTATAAACAATGCAAATATTAAAAAATGATTTAAACTGATCTTTTTTTGTACTGACGTGTGCGTGTGAGACATTGATTCTACAACATGTTCTGATACAGTCGTTCAGACTTCACCTATTGAAACTGTAAATGTCGATCTCTAAGGGCATCTCCAACAAACAATACCAAATTTGGTGTTTTGGTATCAATTTTGTTTTTATCATCTCCAACAATAACACCAAATCTTACACCGAAAGCAATATTAATATATTATTTGATGTTTTCATTTTTAAAACTTTTATATTTTTATTATTTGTAATTGATAAATAATAATTATGTTAAATCTATATTATATTTATATTTTGTTATTTGTAAGTGATAAATAGTAATAGTTATTTACTAATTTATGAATATAATAATAAAATAAAAAAATTAAATTTTTAATTATATGAAAATAAATTAAAAATAAAAATTATATAATATTATTTATTTTTAATTACAAATTTTATAGTAATTGATCTATATTATTAAATGAAACATATTAAAATGTATTTTAGAAATTTTGTGTGATGAATATTATTACAGCAAATGTGAAAATAAATTTAAAATAAAAATAATACAATATATTTATGTTTAATTACAAATTTGATAGTAATTAAACTATATTTTTAAATGAAACATATTAAATATGTATTTTAAAATTTTGGTGTGATGAATAGTGTTACACCAAATTTGGTGGAATGGTGTCAAATTTAATATATTGTTGAAGATAAAATTACACCAAATTTGGTGTTTTGGTGTTTTGTTGGAGATGGACTAAGACTCGAACTACTGGTTTTGGTTTTGGTTTTCTTTATTACAAGAAACAAAGTCCAGAAAACGACTCGATGATCTACATGTTCACGTTTTGAGTGATCCTTACGTCTCAACTACAAGATTCAACAATTCTCTACAAGAAGAAGCGTAACAGTTAAAATTAAAACGACATGTTTTATGCACAACCAAACCCTCCCTCAACAGAGTGTTTTTCTTTTTTTCAAACTCACTCAAAAGGGAGTCTTCTTTCTTCAACCTTTAACCCAAGCTAAACCACTCGACGTCCTTTGGTTATAGTTTACCGTAAAACCGGACCAAATACATGTAATTGATCAATTCTTTTTTTTTTTTGGAACTAATAATTGATCAGTTCTGTAACTCAATGTAAATCTATAGTCTCAATATTTTATAATATCATCCCCATAAACTGCGAAAGAAGACCTACGTACTTGTATATGGGTCGTTCATCGTTGCAATTAAAAAATATATGTACGGTAATCTTCCTAAAAAACTGTTGACAAAATTTTCATTCATTTTGGATTTGCCCACATAATACGCGTCTACATGTCTTATCTCGGACAAACGAGAAGATGTGGCCCTCCAAGGGCCAACACATCGGTTTGATTAGTTATGGTAATACCCAAAAGCGCGTTGACCAAACGAATATGGTTATATCACAATAACCTTTTCAAGCCCCAAAAAAATCAGGTTTTGAACTCCTAAAACTAAAAGGAAAAATTGTTTAATTAGAGCAAAAAAATGATAACTATTTTCTTTTAGATTAATATCTATTTTTTGTCATTTTTGTCTAAAATACGTTTAATTTTTTGAAAATAAATTTAATAAATAGTTTTACAAACAAAAAAAAATGAAAAAATAGTAACTATTGATAAAATACCTATATGAACTTAGTGATATTTTTTCAGTTCTAAAAATGTTTAAATCATAATTTTCAGATTATGTTCTAAATAAAGTAGAAATGACATTCTACGAAGTAGAAAAAGAAATCCATTTTTTTCATTAAATCTACAATGTTTAAAATACATGATCTACGTAAATAAAAGTATTCTAAAAATATTTAGAATACACATTCTGCGCTTAACCTACCGATCTAAAATCTTTAAAAATCAAAATCTACACATTAATATAAATCTAAAACACATAAAAACCGACTTCTACATATTTACTGTAAATCTAAAACATATAAAAATCAAAATCTACACATTACTTTAATTCTAAAAACCTATAGAAACATATTTCTACATATTAGTTGTATTTTTTAGATAAGAAACCAGTTTCTAAAAATATGGAAAGAAAATATTTGGAAATTCACTTTAATATTTTGAAAAAATGATTTGAAAAAAACAAAAAAAAAAGAAAAAAAAAGTGGTAACCTTCTTCTCACGCCATTTTCTATATTTCACTGATTATTCACAAAATTTTCATAAAACTTTCACATTATTTCTACCATGATTCATATCTATGCTTCCACGGATCGATCGGTCTATAATTTATGAAATCGATATTTGGCGATCGAGTGAAATGGACCAGGTCGATCAGTATATGCTCCGCGTCTTTTGTTCTGTATAATGATCAGGATCGATTGATCCGTTCGACCTTGTAATTTCGGATCGATCGATCCCGCTTGATCGAACACATTATTTATTATATTTAAAAATTACAATTTTAAGGGCATTATTGTCATTTTGAAAATAAATAGCCTAATGTGACATAAAGTATATGAGATTAGTCTACAGGGACATAGTTATCATTGTTTGCTCTATAAAAATAATTTTTCCCTAACTAAAATAAAACCCATAATATTATTTATAAACTATACATTCTATATACCAACATGTTCTGACAACATCACATATCATCTAAATATGAACTCTAAATTCTAAAAACTAAACTATGCCTCATAAAACTATTCAAGCATACCAATATCTCAATATTCAGTACTAGGATTTTGCCATTAGTTTTTAAGTTAATTACGATGCTATGTCATTTTTATATTTTATCTTAATATAATTAATTAATTTACAAAAAACACTAATTAAATAAGAGAATATTCTTAAATAACAGATAACAGATTTATTAGTGTTTCAAAAAAAAGGATACTGGTTTATTCATTTGTCTTAAAATCCCAACAAATTTATTCATTAATTAAATAGCTAAACAATTTACGCACTTAATCAAGATGCCACGTCCACATATAAGCAAATAATACATTGTTATCACTAGAAAAATATGTCTTACATTTGTGTAATTAAATAAAACATTTACAGGTGTATAGTCCTTACTTGTGTTATGACTATTTGCATCATAAAAGCCATATTTATATCTACCTAAATCATAGTCACTTTTTCTTATTAAGATATGTTTTCTAAAAATTGAAACACGTATTTTAATATAATAAGCTTTTATCTTTCTTGTCCAATAATTAGTTATAGTAGACATAGTGTGAAATAACATATTATTTTCGCATTTACACTATATGTATAGAGATGTTGTTAGGTGTTATTTTTATTTGAATAATATTCTATTTTATTTAATTAGCTGAATTATTTTAAATTTAAGAAAATTTTCTACTTTGAAAATATACTTCCATATATTCATCAGAATAAATTTTTAATTGTTATATTAAACTTGGTCACAGCTCATAAAATATTTAGATCATTCAAAAAAAAATTGAAAAGAGACACCTACATATTAATTCTAAAATTGCATTTTAATAAAACCAATTAAAATATTTTTGTTTTGAAAATAAGTATATATTTTATTTTTAAAATTAAGTAAATCATGATTTTAAAAAGTATAAGACCGATTGAACTAACACATTAACATAAATTTTATTATAAGATATAGTTTAAATTTGCTAAGACGAGACTGTATATAAAAACTATGAATTATCTTATTTCAATTGAATTTATTAAAAGAAAATCAGCTGTAAACCTTTTTAATTAAATAAATTACTAATAATGTGGGTCTATTAATTCATTTTTTTTTTTAATTTTAGTTCACCTAAGAAAATACTCATATTAAACTGTACATAATTTTTATAATTTTATACAAACTTAGAATAAATAAATTATATTTTTAACTAAAAGTTAATGTAGTTATACATTTAAATATAACCACGCCATGATAGTCTAGTGACAGATAAACTTGGATTGTTAATCAACCTGAATTCCAAAGTATTTTAATATACTTCTTCACTACACTTTATCATGTGGAGACACATATATGAGTCCATTGCGTAAATCTATTTTAATATCCAAAATAATGGTATATATATATGTGGCCAGGATAGCAGACAAGTAGGCTTTGTAAGGATTTTCGAGGAAAGTTTTCCCAGAAACACCTTGTTGAAGTGTTGGAGATCCCTTGTTGAGTCCATTGCGTAAATCTATTATAAAGTAATAAGCAAGACATGGAGGACCAGATGACAGCCTTATGTTTAATTCGATCTACAATTAATGCAAATAAATTTCTTTTTCTGCCAAAATGCTTCGACAAGCCTAGATTTTTTTTTTTTTTGATAACTCTGGTATCTGAGCAGCCACATTCCTAACTATTCTCCCGAAAGGGGTCCAGCACCCCAACGGAAGAGATGTTAAATCCGTTGTGGCCAAAACTCAAACCTGGGTGGCGGACAGTACAGCTGTACCTCCTTTACCACCAAGCTATGAGCGCTTGGTTAACAAGCCTAGATATTTGCCTACACTTTTTTCAATACCTAGAGTTTGTTTGACACGGATTCTATTCTCCAGTGGAGTTTTGGCGCCTAAAAAAGATTGATGACTTACAAGTATTTATCATCTGACCAGATGCTTTCTCATACTTTAATAGTATGTTTTCAGGGTCAGATAGCTTTAAAGACTGGATCTCTGAAAAATATGGTGTCATCAGTGAATAATAAGTGGTTAATGCGTGGACATTTTCCAGCAACTCTGATTTATGTCATAGAGCCATTAAACTGAGATTCCTTACACAGTCCATAGAAGATTTTACTACACAAGATGGAGATGTAGGGAGAGATGGGCTCATCCTGCCAAATACCATGGTATGTTTTGAGATAACCTAAGACTTTTTCATTACATGAAAAGTAGGTAATTGTAGTTATGCATTGCAATATCCAATTTTAGCTGGGTTAGAAATGCATTATTGATTTTTTAGTTGGGTTAAAAATGTATTATTGACTTTAAAAAGTTTATTATCCATTAGGTATATTTTAATAGGTGCAAATTAGGCCTGGGCAAATAAACCGAATCCGATAACCCGAACTGAATCCGATCCGATAAACATGAATCCGAACCCGATGTAAATACCGAATGGATCTTGTTTTGCGGTATTTTGGGTTATGGGTATTATCCGAACCGAACCCGAATCTAAATGGATATCCGATAGAACCCGAAACATTTAAAACCTCGAAAAGATCTTATACCAAACATGATCTCAATTCCTAATATGTATCCAAAATACACTAAGAAATATTGAACATCTAAAATACTTATCTATTACATGAAGGTTGGTGGTTCTATTACATGAATGTTGGTGGTTCTATTGCATGAAGGTTGATGGTTGAAGTTGGCCGTTGAATCTTTAAGTATTTAGATTTAGATTTTGTTTTCGTTAAACAATGTTTCTCATTTCATGAGAACTTGGTTTTCGTTTTATGCTTTTATTTATTTGGTTTTCTTTTTATCAGTAAATATGTTTACTTTTCGTTTGATTTTGAATGATCAAGGTTGATGTTCCTTATTTTTGAATCGATTTTACTTAACTTTTGGTTACAAAATAGGTACAAATCAGATATTTTAAAATTGAAGAACCGATTTTACTCATGTTTTAGTTCTAAAATAGGTAAAAATCAGGTACTTTTAAACCGAAAAACCGATTGGGACCCGAACCCGAAAGTATATTGGGTTGTGCCGGTTCTTTGAAGATTTACTAACCCCGACCCGAACCCGATAGAACCCGAACCGGTCCCGAACCGAACTTTCATATAATCCGAATGGGGCTGATTTTGATAAACCCGAAAAACCGAAACCCGAATGGATAAAACCGAAACCCGATTGGGATCCCGAATGCCCAGGCCTAGGTGCAATAATAGAAAAAAATATAGAAAATATTAAATATTAAAATGTGATGATGTATTACTTTTTTGTTTCTCACTTGATGATGACACACAAGAGATCAAATACTATTTCTATATCTATACGTTTTAAACCTATTTTCATTTTAATAAGATGACGTAGAATCTGTTTTTCATTATATTTCCTGATATATATATGTGTGTGTGTGTGTGAAGTTTGTTTATTAAGGACTCACTAGATTTTGATCCGCGCTTTTGAAGCGCGGATTTGTTGGATTATAAATAAAAACACACTTTGATATGAATTAGTATTTTGGGTGTTGTACATTATTATATTACAAAGTTGTATATATCGATGAAGAAAATTTATTTAAACTTAATAAGTTTATTTGAGATTTTGTATGTACACTTTTACGTAACTTTCTATCAGAACTAAGCATTTTATCTGAACCTAAAAAATCAAACCAAAACTGACACGGAAATACATATTCAATTTGTGTCCACGTCCAAGACAAAGTACATATTGGGTATATTTTTCGACCTGCGGGTTTCGATTTATGAGTCCTATCTGAGAACCGATCGGCTACCTAAAGTACCCAATTTTTTTTTGTATCTGGGTATTTAAAATATGTTTTCGGTATTATGGATATTTTTAAGTTAAAAGAGTAAAGCTATCAAAATTTTACTTATATATTTTGGGTATTCGAATAAAATTTTGGGTATTTTTCAATTCTTTAGTTTATATTTCGGGTAAAAAATTGAGTCGTTTAAGATATTTGACTATTTTTGGGTATTTGTTTGAGCTTTCAAAAAATTTCGTGTTTCAAATATTTTTTTGTTTTCGGGTATTTAGAGTATTTTTGTATCCTAAATATCCAAACTAACATGACCCGTCATATACTCAAAAATTATAATTATTTAAATTATTGATGCGAACTGATCCAGACATGAAAAGAACCGATCTGAATCCGAACTGAAAATATTCAAATACCTAGTTGGTCTAATGTCTGGAAACCAAAAAGAATCATTCCATACTTGGTCTGAGACCCGAATTCTAAAGCTTACTCTCTCACTCTCATACAATGTGTGTATTTTATAAGAGTTATTGTTAGGTTGATGAGATTTAAGATTTACTTGGCACATTTTTTCTAATTTAATATTGCAATCCCAACAATAATCTAAGAACATAATACAAAACTTTTAACATTGTCCACAATGTCTGCTATAATTTGCTTTTAATAGTGTTGATATTGGTACATCATTAATGGTAGATGTTATAAGTTGTAGATACTATAGGTGGGTACGTTTGGTAACCATTAAGCATTTTTATACGTAGATAAGATAAGTGGGTCAAAAAAAATTGAGATTAAAGGAGAGGTTACATATATTTATAAATGTTAGAGAATATTATTTGGTTGCTATATAGTAAAGGTTTGTTATAATATTTGATTATATATAATAGATTGGACTAAAAATGAAAGGGTGCAATAACCTGTTTAAGTAAATTTTTTAAGATTCTTTCTTTTTTTAATAGTATAGATGAGAATATTTTTTTGATTGATTTCTTTCTACGAAGACAAAAAAGTTGTTCTATAGAATGTTTGATTTCCGCACTTTTCATTATTTAAAAATTTTTCTAAATCAAAATAAGAGAACAATATACTGATTTTTTGAATAAATAGATAGACTGATTGAGGGACACTGACTTCAGTTACCTTAAATTTTTGTATGCTAATCGCCTAATCCACCAACTGATATTAGAATCTAACTATTCGAATTATTACATAAAATTTATGACAATGAAAATTCTAAGAAACCAAAATCAATGCTGGTATTTTAGAACCCCGTATCTCACTTGAGGTGGCTACTTATTTTCTGTTTAATTGTTTTTCTATATAAGATAAGTTCGAAAATTTGTAGCTTTGCTTTGCCAAGAAATTTCATCTGCGCTGTATTTCAAATCTCATCCGACTCTTTCAAACAATTGTTTTTTATTACTTTTTAGTCAACACTAATGTTTTTTTTTTCATTCCTAGACTTCTTCTTTTAAGTACCAATTTGGTAATATCATTTCAAAGTCTTCATAGATCTTAAGACTCTTTCAAACCGATTCATTCCTCTCTCTCTCTCTCTCTCTCTCTCTCTCTCTCTCTCTCTCTCTCTCTCTCTCTCTCTCTCTCTCTCTCTCTCTCTCTCTCTCTCTCTCTCTCTCTCTCTCTCTCTCTCTCTCTCTCTCTCTCTCTCTCTCTCTCTCTCTCTCTCTCTCTCTCATGTAACATAACATATAACATAACATAATTAAAAGAAAGAACATTAGGTGTCCGTATCCCCAATCTTTCGATGATGAAGACTACTAAAAAAACTCGTAACACCTTTTTGAGTCACTTTGTCTTGTTCCTTTCGTGTTTTGTGTTGATGGAAGTTGGTTTAGGACAAAGCCCGACAAGTGAAATTAAAGTAGGAGTAGTTCTTGATCTCAAAACAACATTTTCCAAGATCTGTCTCACTTCTATTAATATGTCGTTGTCCGATTTCTATGGAGATCATCCTAATTACCGTACAAGACTTGCGCTTCATGCCAGAGATTCCATGGAAGATGTTGTCCAGGCTTCAGCTGCAGGTTCGTTTCTTTTCTCTCTCTTACTTCTGTTCTACATGTATGGCTGTTGCCTGATTTCCTATACGTAGTATGTTATTAGATTTAACTGAATAAAACATACTTACTAATTAAGAAGTTAAGGTAACATGCAGACATGATTCAGCTGGTTACTATTTTCAATGAATCTGAACAATCTTTCCGATGATTATTAGAATTCCAAGTTGTTTGGAAGTCTTCTTTTGTGGTCTTTGTTTAAAGTATTGGTGACGATTGCTCTTTCAAATTTTACTATTAAAATTCTAAGTTCTCTTAATGTGGTCTATTCTAAGAGAATTCTCTGGATAGACAAAATCTCATGTCTCTTTCTTTTCTAGAAAGTCTTGGCGAGAAGCCGAATTGTATGGTTGAAAATTCATGTTAATATATCGTCAAAATCATTTCTCATTCTTTTCCTAAAATTCACTGGTTTTCTAATATATTAGATCACTGATGTAAAATCATATGCATGATAACATTACCACAAATGCTTTCTCGTATATTAATCAATGTTATTTCATTGTCATTATTTATCAATATCATAAAGATATAGGGCGGTTTTTTTCTTATCTTAAAGAAGTTATATGTAATGAACATCGAAAATTATTCAACATTTACTAACTTTTTATTAATGTTATGTACCATATGATGTGAAATAAATAATTAAAATTTTAAATATATATTAAAAGTAAGCAAACTAATTTAATTGATTCGTAATCAACATTTTTAAATAGATGATAAGAATTATATTGTAGTTAGTTAATTAAAGTACTTGCATAGATGATTAATTTCCGAAATTAAACATTAATTAAGATATTGTATTTTGGACAATATATATGAGTAGTAACTAGTCATTTTATTTTTATATGATCAATTTGTTTTTTTTTTGTATACCAAAAAGAAATCATTCCAAATATTCTCCTGCCCAAATTGTTTTATGAAAAACAAAATCAAAATTTATTTCGTCTAATATGTTTAGGACACACATAATATTCTAATAATAAATTCTGTAGAACAAAGGTTTGTTTTATATTTTCTCGAGCTCATTCAATCTTTTTGTTTGCAGCCTTGGACCTGATCAAGAATGAGCAAGTGAGCGCCATCATAGGACCAAGAAGCTCTATGCAAGCTGAATTTATGATAAGAATGGCCAACAAATCTCAAGTACCGATCATCACATTCTCAGCAACAAGCCCTCTTTTAACGTCCATCAAGAGCCCTTACTTTTACCGTGCCACTCTCGACGACTCGTGCCAGGTGGAAGCCATTGCGGCCGTTGTTAACTCCTTTGGGTGGAGAAGCGTCGTGGCCATTTATGTGGACAACGAGTTAGGTAAAGGAATTATGCATTCATTGTCAGATGCTTTGCAAGACGTGGAAGTCCACAGAAGTGTGATCTCTACGGAGGCTAGCGATGATCAGATTCTAAAGGAGCTTTATAAGCTTAAGACAAGACAGACAAGGGTATTCGTTATCCACATGGCCTCAAGACTCGGGTTCCGGGTTTTGCAGAAAGCTAGGAAGATCGGGATGTTGGAGAAAGAGTATGTCTGGTTACTATCAAATGGAATGACGAATATGATGACACATGATGGTCGTAGCTTAGAGACTATGCAAGGCGTGCTAGGTGTGAGGAATCATGTCCGTAAATCAAAAGAGCTTGAAGATTTTCGTTTGAGATGGAAAAGAAAGTACCAGAAGGACAACCCATCGACGAGGGATGATGTAGAGCTGAATGTTTTCGCATTATGGGCGTATGATTCGATCACTGCATTGGCCACAGCCGTGGAGAAAACCAACACAAATAACATGAGGTATGATAACTTTAGCGCTTTGTCAAATAACACGACAGATCTTGGGACCTTAGGGGTCTCTCTCTACGGTCCAAGTCTTCTGGAGGCTCTCTCCCGTGTAGAATTCAAGGGTCTAGCAGGAGAGTTTAGTCTCGTTAACAGGCAGCTCGTGGCATCAACTTTTGATATCATCAATGTTGTTGGAAACGAAGAGAGGATAATCGGAACATGGACACCAAGAGATGGACTTATGAATACAAATTCAAAGAAAACTACGTTGTTTTCAAACGAAAGGTTGGGGCCGGTGGTATGGCCCGGGAGTTCGTATGGTGTTCCAAAAGGTTGGGAGGTTCCAACGGACGGTAAGAAAATTAAAGTAGGCGTTCCCGTAAAGCAAGGCTTCTTCAATTTTGTGGAGGTCACGACAAATCCGATCACTAACGTAACAACCGCAAAGGGTTACGCCATAGACATCTTTGAAGCTGCTCTTAAGAAGTTGCCATATTCAGTCATTCCTCGTTACTACCGTATCGAGTCTCCAGAAGATAACTACAATTATTTGGTCCACCAAGTCTATGACGGGGTTAGTTCTTTTCTTTTTTTTTTCTTCCCATATTCCCAATTTATAACAAAATTATACAATCACCATTGGTAACAAGTCCATAATATATAGTAGATTAGATAATTTTTTTCTTTAACGTGTGTTTTTTGTTAACATATTGTTAATTAATAAATGACGCAGACGTTGGATGCAGTTGTTGGAGATATAACCATAACAGCAAATAGGTCAATGTATGTTGATTTCACCTTACCTTACACAGAGTCTGGAGTATCTATGTTGGTGCCGCTCAGGGACAACGAAAACAAGAACACATGGGTTTTCCTGAAACCATGGAGCTTAGACCTATGGATCACCACCGGTTGCTTTTTCGTCCTCATCGGTTTTATTGTGTGGCTGTTCGAACATAGAGTCAACTCCGACTTTCGTGGACCGCCTCACCACCAGATTGGCACCAGTTTCTGGTTCTCTTTCTCCACTATGGTCTTTGCTCACCGTAAGTTCTTACAACAATCAAGAATACGATAGTGATAAATGTTAAGTTTATTGGCTTAATAACATATATTATAGTAAGAAACAATAATATTAAAACAATTTTATTGTTATTATTATTATTATTTTATAATTTAAACAATATTATAAGGTAGAGAAATTGTTTGTGTGTCTATAGGCGAGAAGGTGGTGAGCAATTTAGCAAGGTTTGTGGTGATCGTCTGGTGTTTTGTGGTGCTTGTGCTCACTCAGAGCTACACAGCGAATCTCACCTCTTTCCTAACGGTACAACGTTTAGAACCAAGAGCGACAAGTGTGGAAGATCTAATCAGAAATGGGGAGTCTGTAGGTTTCCAACATGGGGCTTTTGTTAAAGATACTCTAAAAGGTCTAGGATTCAAGGAATCACAGCTCAAGTCTTTTGGTTCTGCTGAAAAATGCGACGAGCTTTTGTCCAATGGGACATCGAAAGGTGGTATAGCAGCAGCTTTCGACGAAGTGGCCTACCTTAAGGCTATCCTTTCTAAGTACTGCTCCAAATATGCAATAGTTGAACCGTCCTTTAAGACTGCTGGTTTTGGGTTTGTAAGTTCCTTATATTCTTCACTTTACTTTTAAAAAGGATTTTTCAAATACTGAAAAGTATATATGTATTTCCTTTTTTCTTTTCTTTAAAAAAAGTTTTTAAGGGTTTTACCTTAGTTTTAAAAAGGGTCTTTTAAAAATACCAAAGAGTAAGTATGTATTTTCTTTTTCTTTTCTTAACAAAAAAACAGTATGTATTTTCTTTGCTCTCGCTTATTTTGTTTCCGTGATAAATGTGGTAGGCATTCCCAAAGAACTCGCCTATGACAGGAGATGTATCAAGGGCTATTTTGAATTTGACACAAGGTGAAGAAATGGCAGGCATCGAGAACAAATGGTTCAACCGTCTCAGCCTCGCTAGTGAATGTCCTGATCCAAAGACTGCTCTTTCATCTAACCGTCTCAGCCTCAGTAGCTTCTGGGGTCTATTTCTAATAGCAGGCATTGCTTCATTCCTGGCATTTCTCATCTTTGTAGGCCACTTCTTGTACGAACATAGGCACACGCTCTGCGATAATACCGAAGGTTCCTTGTGGAGAAAGCTAACGTCTTTGCTCAGAACCTTTGATGCGAAAGACACAAAGTCTCATACTTTCAAGAACAGTGCCGTTCATAATGTGAGTTCACCTGTTACTCAGTGTACTCCGAGCCCTTCAACTTTGCAGATGAGACCATGGCCACGAAGTATGTCATTAAACAGGGAGTTTGAGCTAAGACGAGCCTCTTTTTTCATGAGTGAAGAACGTCTCACCACGCAAGCGGAACATAATAAACATGGAGAATCTGATATTGAATCTGGATCTGAACGATAGCTAGAGAGTTAGAAAAAATATGATTTTCCTTTTATTTAAAGGTTAGAAAACAAACTCACCCAACAATTTGAACCAATCGGATCTACAAAGCTAATTGGGCCGTCGCTCAAGGTCCACTGTTTAGATACGACCACTACATTATTTTACAAATATATTTCATTTTTTTAGTATATGTATCAATTCTGCTGTGTTTTGATAATGTTTTTCCATAAACACCAATGCTTCAACTTTTATTAGAATCTGCAAACTTCCGCCTAAAAACAATACATTGATATGCTAATGCTGTTTCCATTACCATTCATCCGTTCCAATTCCAATCATTCTTTTATTTTGAAAACGATCAATCATAATACAAGCTTCAAAGTTTTACAGGTGACAAACGATTTCCATAATTCAAAATTATTATAATCTAACATTAAAATTTTCCTAATTGTTTGTATATATTTGTGTGCACTTATCTGTATTATGAATATAAACCACTAAATTAAAAGCAAAACAAAATTTCCAATCAACTAAATTTTCTAATCAACTAGATTTCCGGAATTTCATGCATGCCAATAATATTCTAAAACATAAATACCGATCTTTTCGAATCAATAACCATATATATCTAATTACTTTAATAAAAAATCTTAACTTTACTCAAATAAACTAAAATCTCGATAAGTAGTTAAATTAAGAAAACTGAATATCATGATTCTTCGGAAAAAATTTAGAACACTTCCATGCTAATAAGTGATACATCATACTGTCACTTACTACCTTATACAACTCTGGCTCTTTTGTCTTGTTAAATTTTTTCGCATTTATAAAATTGTTAATATCATCACCAGTAGGTTGCTTTTTCAAAAAAAAAAGAGAGTAAAATATGTGCATGCGGTAGACCTCTTTTCTAAAATTCAATGGGATACATTGCTGTGAATGTAAAATAAAAAAAATATATATTTAAATGATGATATTGCTAACGTAATATAATTGAAAATATTTCTTATTAGGGTTGACATTAGTTAGTACAAGATGTAGTTTTTCCTAAAACTTTGTCTTTTTCTGGTTAACTCAGTCATGAGATCATCAAACTTAATTTTGAAAATTTTAGAAATGATTTCGAGACCGAAGAAATTTATTAATGTATAGTGTTTATTTCTCCTGTATACTACATATATTTAAGATTTACCACAAAATCTTTGCTGTTTTATTATCCTCTCTTTGCAGCTAACCATATTTAAACTTTCAACCTATTTTTATCGTATTCATTTCTCTTTTTATTCATGTCAAAATAAAAACCAAATCTTTAATATGGAAGTTTCATGATTGAATCCTTAAATGTAAAATTTAGTTATGTGAATTTTTGGGTGCGATCATACCAGCACTAATGCACCGGATCCCAGGAAGTCCTCGTGTTGCACCCTTTTTTATTAAATTGATCAAAAAAAAGTTATGTGATTTTTTATAATTTTAATTATATTAAACAATTTGAGAACATGAATAATGATCCGATTACAAGCGGAGTCACACAAAATCACACAAATCAACTATCTCCTATCTACCTTCGCTCAATCCATATCATCGGCGCGTTCCGCTAGACCGCATTTAGTATCATTGCGTATCGATTACCGTATTATACCTTGACTCAACTATCGAAGTTATATCTCACTTAATATGTAAATTTCTTACTTCTGGTATAATGCACTTTTCTTGCCCAAAGGATGATTATGCAGGTATACATAAGGACCAGGAGAACGTGGGTTCAAGGTTAAAACAAGAAGAAATCATCAGTGAACCAGACCCGCAATAAGGACTTAAACCAGTCACTAGCGATCTATTGAAACTAGGAGATGTTTCGGTTCAAGCACATGAGAAGGTACAAAATAATTTAAATAAATTAGTGTTCTCTTGTTTTGACTCTTCCAGGACTGCCATGATATGCTTGTCTAGTCCCAAAATGTATGAAACATGTACATCATTTAGCAACAAACCTATGAAGCAAAATAAGGTGGTCTTAAAGACAGATGACAAGGCACCACCAAAGGAGCATTCTTGGCTTAAACACTCTCTGGAAAAGATGGCATTAGAACCAGCAGCATCTTAATTCAGGAAGAACCCCCAGACCAGTCATCAAACAGACAGGCTGTGCCATTAGATGCACCAATCAAGCGTCCAAATCAGGTAAGTGCGACTATTCCTTGTTTGATAATCAATGAATTGGAAGTTGTGCATACTGGTTTATTATGCCCTGAAGAGTTTGAAGAAAGACTAGGATGTCTAGATCATAATTCTTGTCTTCGATCACACTTAGAAAAGAAGCAAGAAATTTTTCCATCTGTTGAAATTGAAATACATCGAACTGATTTATATTCTGATTATTCCATGACTGCCATAACACACTTGTCTCTAGCCAAAGATGTTGAGTTTATGACAGGAACCAAAGCTGAAGATTTTAGAGGAGATCTGTCCAAGACCAAGATCAAACCAGACCGGACCGGAGGGGTTATCATATCCTACCTGTTCAAAGAAGAACAACCAGATGCACCATGCATCACTAAACCAAAATCTTACCACAGTAAGACGGGGGTGTATTCAATATAATATTTGAGGTGATTTGACTTTTAATAGAGTTTTAGATGATTTTAATAAGTTGCAGAGATTTAGGTGATTTATGTTAAACCACTCTAGAATATAACTTAAAACCATGAGATTTGGGTTTTAATTTTTTTTTAACTAAGAAACTCCACCTAAACACCCTAAAATCACCTGAAAACTTTAAAACTCCACAACTTAAAATATTTATAAAAACAG
Organism: Brassica napus; assembly: GCF_020379485.1. NCBI lineage: Eukaryota > Viridiplantae > Streptophyta > Magnoliopsida > Brassicales > Brassicaceae > Brassica > Brassica napus. Next base: position 38,560 of record NW_026016402.1, read on the forward strand.
TGGATTTTAGAGTACTTTACGAAATGTTAAGTTCAATAACAGTGGATTTAAATGAGTTTTTAACATTAATGTTTGAATAACATTGAATTTGTTATTTTAATACAAATCACCTAAAATCTTCAGTTGAATACACCCCCTTAGACTCCCAAAGAGAATGAAAGCTGACTTGATCTGTCTTGGTGCAGGTTATCCAGTTTTGAGGTCGAAACCTTTTCAAGGGGGAGGAAATGTTGTGGGCACAGAAACCATACCTGAACCGAAGCTCAGCCAGACAAACAACAACTGCAACAACTGCCTCAATAGAGCTACCAGCCACAGAGGTTCATTCCAAAGAGTGCATCTCAACAACCAGAAGAAATATTGGCATTAAACCAATTTTCACGGAAGGTAAACTCAACAATTCATCACTGAGGCTTGGAATTACAAGAAAAGCTTCACGGAGAAAGAAGTTATGGATTTTAAAACTGGAGGTTTCCCAGACCGTCCAGTTGCTAGTATCAGCTCTTAGAAGTGGATTTAAGCCCAATCATGAAGCGGCCCAAGCCAAACTCAATTATGGACTTCAAGAGGGATGTTTTGTGGATCCAACAAGCCAAGAATCATGAGGAAAAGCCCAGTGAAGTTGAAGATATAACAATTTTCTTAAACCGGTTATAAGGAGAGAGTTATGGAAAGATTGGGAAATCAATTCAGCCAACAATCTCCAAACCAAGAATACTCAACCAAGGAAGCTTCCACGCGATCCAAGACATCCAGAGGACACATCCAACGATCCAGAAGAGCCTTACATCATTTTACCATACACCAGCAAGTATTAGAACAAGAGAATCTTTATTTCGGGTAACTTGCCTTTTTCGAAATCATTCTTTCTTGGAGGAATTAAGGATCAACGGCTCTTTCCCTTCCAACCAGAAGATACCAAGATAAATGTGAGTTTATTCAACAATCATAGACTCCTATTTCGTGGATACAAAACCAAGATATCAAGATACAAGATCAGACCTTCCAAATGGCTACAAATCAGCCTAACGGCTAGTTCATTGAAGACAAAGACCATCAGCTTTATTTTTTTGTATTTTCTTTCCTTTCTAGAGTATTAGAACGTTATAGTTTATTCTTGTTCCTTACAAAGAAGAAATGCATGTGCTCGGCTGTAGATGGGTGTTTCGAACTCAATTAAATGCAGATGGAACTCTAAAGAAGAGGAGATCTAGACTTGTTGCAAAAGGCTATGAACAATCTGAGGGGATTGATTACCTTGATACCTATAGTCTGGTGGTACGCACTGCAACCATACGACTGGTTCTTCATACAGCTACGGTGATGCAATGGGAAATCCACCAGTTCGATGTTCAGCACGTGTTCCTCCATGGTGACTTGAGTGAGACCGTTTACATGAGGCAGCCTGCAGGCTTTGTGGCCAAGGATCATCCTGATCACGTGTGCCTTCTTCGCAAAGCCATCTATGGTCTGAAACAGGCTCTCCGAGCTTGGTTTGACAAATTCAGCACGTTTCTCTTGGAGTTTGGCTTCACTTGCAGCTTCTCTGATCCTTCCATGTTCATCTGCATCAAAGACGAGAACATCATTATTCTCTTGCTTTATGTGGATGACATGTTAGTAACAGGGAACAACTAAAAAGCTACTTCAAAACCTACACGATGCTCTCAACACTCAGTTCAAAATGAAAGATCTGGGTCAGCTAAGCTACTTTTTGGGAATTCAAATAGGTTGTTCATGTCTCAGCAAAAATATGCCGAAGACCTACTAGCAGTGGCCCAAATGGCAGACCGCAGTCCTATGCCCACACATCTACCTCATGATCTAAATCGAGGAACTCCAAAAGATGAACTATTCTCAAATCCCACCTATTTTCGCAGTCTAGCTGGTAAGTTACAATACTTAACCTTGACCACACATGACATACAATTCGCAATGAATTATGTATGTTAGAAGATGCACTCCCCTTCGGTCACTGACTTAACCACCTTAAAAGGATCGTAAGGTACGTTAAAGGGACTGTCACGATGGGTGTGTCTTTCTCACGACATACTGATTTCAGTGTCACAGCCTTCAGCGACAGTGACTGGAGAGGCTGTCCCTCTACCAGCAGATCAACTGAAGGATTCTCTACTTATTTAGGATCTAATATTGTATCGTGGTCATCTAAGAAGCAATCTACTATCTCTAAGAGCTCTACAGAAGCAGAATATCAATCTCTATCAGAGACAAGATCGGAGGTTACCTGGCTGTGTCTCGTGCTTAAGGACCTCGGAATCCCTCTTTCTACTACGCCTCTGATGCTCTGCGACAATCTCTCCACCGTGATGCTTGCAGTGAATCCTTCGTTCCACTCCAAGACTAAACACTTCACCAGAGACCACCACTACATCCGTGAACGTGTGGCTCTGAAAGCTGTCAAAGTCAGGAACATCTCAAACAAGTTTCAGGTCGCCGATATCTTTACGAAGTCAAGCCGTACCTGCAAACAAGACAAAGAAGACATTAAAGCTCCCAACGTTAAAGACCTGTAGGCGGCGTCCGTAAAAGCAAACTCAAGCTCACAGACAGCTCATGTGATTGCAACGGCTAATAAATTCCAAGCTCTATGTGATGAGCTGGCAGAGACATCTTAAACCCTAGTAGAATTCTCTATATAAGCAATTGTAAACAAAGAACAATGCAAGAGAGTTTATGAAATAAGAAAGTTTTACCTCTTCACCTCTGTTAAGCCTCTGCTTTCACACCAAACAGAACCATGAGCAGAGCACCATTGAAACAATCAAGACTGCTTCTCCGGGAGCTGAGAACCGGTGCCGTGTAGAAAAGAAACAGAGAGAAGGAAACCGTCAGAGCTGTAACGGGGAGGCTATAGACGACCCCACCGAACAACAACGCCTCTTGTCTCCACGGGCCTACGCTTGGAGGACCGACACACGCCGCTACACTGAAGCTGAGCTCGCCTCCGAAGAAGAAAACACTCTGGAGCTCTCTAGAGAAAGGTTTTGTTACAATGAATAGAAATTTTTAACAATGCAATCAGAAAAATTTACGGCTCCTCTGTTTGAGCCTTCTGCGTATACCACCGTGTATGCTTGGGCGCAATGTTTACATACAATCATCGAACGAAAACATGATAGTGATTGTTTTCTTTGATTTTAGGTATGAGGAATCCAAGATTATTGAGAACAATACGTTTGTGATCAGTTTCCAACTAGATTCTGATAAACTATAAGGGGTAAATTAGGTGGGCTTACACATTGTTGCATGTTTTTCGGCATTCAATTAAAATGCAAAGTAACTATTACATTGTGTCATTCAGTGTGTAAGAGTATTTTACAGGAGAATTTTTTTATTAAGCACACACTTAAGCTAGTTTTAAAGAGACAACATAAGGAAAAGAGAGAAAAGGACGAGTCAGTGAAGGATTAGCTCGCTATAGATCACTAGCTGATATGTTCACGGCCACCACCAACTGTAGTCCATTGCATCTCGTTCTTTGACCTTTTGAGTTGGGTTGAGTGGCTTTTCTTGTAAGAAACTCTGAGCAGAAGCGGTCATGTCTGCATGCATTGCAAGGACTCTGTTTCAGGAGCAGACTCCCATAGCTCGAATAACGCAAACCCGTGATCACACTGCTACTCCGGCGGACCGGCCATATCCATTTCATCCACAACCACAGCTTCATTTGGAGGGTTTTATGTAGTATGTATCATTGACTTCCGAGACAAGATAATTTTAGGATAGATCTTCCCTCAATGAACAGTGGCTATTTGGGAGGTTGGCAATCTTATTAAAAGCTAGTACTTTCTGTGGGTGCAACCTCACAAATATGTGCTTGTGTAGCTAAAACTTCTGTATTTTCATTGATATTGCTTGGAATATTGCTCTAACAAGAGTAGCCTTTGAATTTAATGTGATCATGTTTAAGCTATATGAGAAACAACTGTCTTTGAAACCAAATGCTACACTTAGTTATTCCTCATGGACATGCACTCTTTTGGGACTCAAATAAAAAAAAAATAGACGAGATTATTACATAACCAGTTCGAGATTCTTTCACTGACCAGTTGGAAACCCCACCGCAGGTCTAAGTTCTAAACCATGTATGCACAAGTGACTAAGGATCGGATAAAAATAAATTGGTGACTTAAATACCCTTTGAACCGGGGACATCGATCCACTCAAGCTGTATCTCTACCTCTCCACATTCCACGTGCTGGAGCCTAAGGAACATGTTCTGAACAAGCTTCCCTTGGTTCCACACAATATGGCTCTCTTCAGACAAACAGTTTTGTCTGGTCGGCTGTATCTTCATTATAATAGTTCCATTGGGAAGTCCTCCTTCGACCTTAGGGCGGTATTTAACGGCTTCAAGATATGTAGCAATGCTGAACTCTGCTTCTCCCATCTTATCATCCGCCGAGAACAAGTCCTTGTCATAAACTGTCTGCGTCATGACAAAGAATGCTTCATTTCTCGGGTGAAACTAGCTAAACGAAAACGCAAGGATCACTTACGAGTTTAATGGGTAGATTTGGATCAGTCACAGAAAGAGTCAAGTCGTCGTTCCATTCGGGGTTTACACTGTGTTTGATCACGTGGGTCTTCAGCTTCTGAATCAAATAAACAAAATTATAAAAAAAAGAAAAAACATCACAAACTACAAGATTAGGATACAATTCAGTTAAGTAAAAGAATCAAGAATTCTAGTATGCTTTTCTTATTTTTCTTACGAAAAAGCATTTGATAGTTTTTGATTCTTATTATGAATATGTACAGAATAAATCGCAAGTCATCATTTCAATTATTTTGTGGTGGGAATGGAGTATTTTTGTTGACAGAAGGAAGAAAGTTGGTGGCTTAGAGTAAAAAAGTACCAATATGCCAGTTACATAAATTCGATAGATTAGTTGTACAAGGACCCACAAATAAGAACATAATCATAATTCATAAGTCTTCTTTTTGTAGAGGAAAAAATATCACGTCTTCTCAACCACTACCCTAGCAGAGAAGAAAGATATGCAAAAGTCTAACCACTCATTTATATTAGTTTAAGACATAAAGACACCATAACCACTCTTCAAACATATACTAGAAATCAAGACCAAAGACTTCACATTACTTAATGCATAACTATGACATGTACAGCCTCTAAGTCTGCCTTCAAATCCCATTAACACCTTAAATCTCAGTTCTTCGTGAAATTATGTTGGAGATCTATACCATCAAGAATAAGTAAACCTCATCAAAAGACCCAATTGAGTTATCACTATACAGATCATATTATTTTTTATTGATTACCAACTAACAGTTTAACAAACACACCAGACTCGAGCAGATGCATCAATAGATTTAGTCTTCTTCTTTTTTGAAACACAACAACATATTTAGCCAAACATGCAAAAACTGAAATTAAGAGACCAAGATATTTTCCTTTACCTGCTTTCCAGAGTGAACGACGACGTAAGGATCACTGCTTGAGATATCTCTAATGGCGAGATTCACTCCCCTCTTTACATGAATTCTTAGAAGACCCAACAGATTCTCCATTGCAAATTTGGTTTCTTCTTCTTTCTTGGACTCTCGACTGATTTAACAATTTGGAAAGCTGTGGTAGGTTTTAGTATTTTATATAGAGATGCGTCAGAGGAGAGAAGGTCTCATTTGGTTTACAAATCAATAAGTTATTTTGTTATTTATTATTGACGTAGGAAAAAATATTTTTATTATTCTACCTCTGGCAACCTCTGTCTTTTTACATACGGAGAATATATACTATTAACTTTGTTTCCTTTGTGGTCGTCAAAATTTCAAAATACATGAATAGAATCAATAGATTACTGGATCAAGGAGTGAGATATTTTATTACATTTGCAAAATATTTTTGGATAAATATTTTTTGGAAATAGTAACTAAAGATATCCAAATATATTTTAATGATTTGATCAAATCAAAATTGTAAAAATGTTTAGTTTTTGTCAATTCAAATATGATACATATTTCTAAAATCCGTGTAAGTGTTCACGAATTAGCTAGAAACATTAATAAACATGAATATTGCTAATTTCATAATTAAAATCAATTAAGTTATGAATTTCATTCAGTAGAGCTTCTATAAATTAATAATGTTGGAATTTTAAAATTTTATTAATTTTTATATATATTAATTTATAGATATATTAATTTAAAAAGTTCCCTTTTATAGATTTTTTATTTTTATTAATAAAATAAGAAAATATTTGATTTTACCGTATATAAATTATTTAAATTTTAAAAATTTAACTTTTATATTATTTTATTATCTTATTTGATGTATATATTTATGTTTCATAGAATTGTTATGTGATTTTCGATATAATTTTACTAAATATTATCAAAATATATTAAAATATTAAGAAAAGTATAAGTATTTTCATTGTGAATATAAAACCAATAATATAATGTTTAGTTTGTACTTATATAAAATATATATAGAGATAGATTATTAATTTATGATTTTAATGGGACTATATATTTACATGAGAATTTTAAAAATATTATTAACTTATTATTTTATTGATTTGTATCATATTTTACACTGGCTCAAGTTGGGACCGACGAGATTTATTAATTTATACAGATTACTAATTTATCGAGTATTAATTTATAGATGTTTTTTTTTTTTTTTTTTTTTTTTAGATGTTATATTGTACATGAATTAAAAAAAATTGTTAAAAAGCCTTTATAGTTTTAGAGTAAATGAAAGTTTATTAAACATTGACGTAGAAGACTTCCACATAAATCGTCCGTCATACTACTTTCAGGAAGTCTTCCATTTAGTTTTTTTTTGCAATTAAAAATTTATAAAGAAAGACTTTCATAAAAGTCTATTCTACACCATACTTCTTTGGAAGTTTTCCTTTGTAAATCGGCTTATTTTTGTTTTTGAAAAAATCTCAAAAATACCAGAGATTAACAAGTTAGTTTTGCAATTGACTGAACTGTTTCAGAAACTTGACTTTTTCTAGAAGACTTCTATGTAAGTCGTCTGAGGTTACTTTTGCAATTGAAAAGTAAAACTTAAATATTTAATTCTAATTAGACGACTTCCATGGAAGTTTTCCGGCAGAAGACTTAGACGTAATTCTACTGTGATAACTAAGGTTTGACAAAAATGTCAGAATAAAATTTTGAAAGACTTTTGTGTAAGTCGTCTTTCGGAAAATTTACATGGAAGTCATCTAATTAAAATTAAATATTTAAATTTTATTTTTCAATTGCAAAAGTAACCTGAGACGACTTTCCCCGACAGTGAGAAGACTTCCACCGATAGTTCGGAAGATTACAAGAAAAAGTCAAAATTCTGACACTATCCAGTCAATTGCAAAACTAACTTGTATATCCTAGACGACTTACCAGAAAGTATTTTCTGGTATTTTCGAAAAAAATTTGTTAACAAAGAAAAGTTGGAAGACTTCGAGAGAAGTCGTTTTTAAACACAAAAAGTCAATTGCAAAACTAATATCTGTATTGACCAGAAAACTTCCGTATAAGTCTTCTATGACCATAAGACTTACACAGAAGTCTTCTGACGAACATATCTGAAAAAAAAAAATCAATTTTATACTTATAATATCCGTGAACCAATTAGTTTGTTATTGAGTTTAACCATATGTTGCACTCTGGTCATATTTATCATATACAAAAACAGAATAGTCTGCTCAATTAATATACTTCCATTCTTTCTTTCTGCATTCCACTGCGGCTACTCCAACAACTCTTTCAATTTCAATAAGACACTGTTGAAAACAGAGATACTCAGCGCGTTTACCAGGCAAGATGAAACTATCATTACAAAAATGAAAAACAAATGGAAATAATGTGTGTACCTCTTATCAAGGGAGGGTATTATCTCTTGGACAGCAGAAAGTGTGATGGACTCATCTAACTTCCCTTGAAACTGTAAAGCTTGCTTTTCTTCACTCACTGAAATATATGCAGACATTAAAACAAATAGAATGAACATGTACGGGGAGAAAATGCGTTTTCTTTTACCCTCACCTTCTACATCTTCTTGAAGGCTGGATTCTCCTCCTCTAAGATATGAACGTTGATCCACTTTTAAGTCTACCCCTTTTTGGTCTGCAAATTTCTCTAGTAAACGTCCTATTAGGTTATACGCAACCAAGCTTGTGTCGTCACAAATTTCTTGGACTGCGAGGTACTTGTTCTTTCTTTTGATTGGATTCTGCGCACCATGATCATCACTCTTTATGTTTTCAACAGAATACAATGAACGAGGGCTAATCTGGTTATCTCTGACAGGTGTAAAATTACTGGACGTGGGAGTGGCAAAGAGAGACATAGGATGAGCTCTTGTAATACTCTCTGTCAGGTCCCTTATAACGAGAGAAGAGCTGATATGATGCTGGTTTGTTTCGTCAGAAGAAACAATCGAATTCAAAACCGAGCATTCTGCACCAACTTCGTCTTGATCAGCATCGTCTTGACTGTAATCATCATCACTGTCTTCTAGCTCCTCCATATAAGCATCGCCAAAGTCCTGATCAAGCTCATAATCTGGTATACATTGCCAAACTATTTGCTTCACTTGAGCACTCACATTTAATATACACTCGGTCTCTTCCTCAACTGCTTCCCCTGGAAATACTCTATGGTCTACAGTCCGCGTACTCTTGTTGACCAATGAAAGAGCGTTTGTCAAAGACTTTGGGATGACATCCATATCACAGCACTCAAACAGATATTCAATCAGCATTCTCTCGACCGCTGATCTTAAGCTGTTTTTCGATATTTGGGCTTCTGGGTCCAAGATAAGACCCACTCTTTCAAACGCAGCATCAATCCTGGCCGTACGGAGTGACCAAACTGCCTTCACTATCTCCTTCTGCAGCTTCTTTGTTTCTGGTGAGAAATGGAAAAAATCTGTGGGAGCTTTAGTTTTGTTGTAGCCAGGACTTAACTTAAGTGATAAATCTACTAATGACATTGCCTTAGCCAATGGCTCCTGCAGTTTATCCCCTGAAGAAAGTTCTGAGAGCATCTTCTCGCTAGCTTGCTTCACTTGGTCTATCAGATCCATCTTCTTTTCACCCGTTTTACTTGGTTTCAACCGAGGTATCGTCGTAACTGAACCTTCAAGTTTCCTTTTCATTGCAAGTAGAGTCTGGGTCGACAACTTATCTAGCTCATCAAGTACCTTCAACGCAGCATCACGATGAGACGGGAACATGGGTTTTGCTGAATCATTCCGGAAGTTTTCAGAATCACCAAGAGCTTGATGCAACTGCTCAACAACGTCTCTCTCTCTCAAATCTGTGCGGATAGATTCTCTGATAATCTGTTTCATTTTGGGCCGAGTCTTGTCAAACGAAGTAGAGCCTCCAGTGATGATCTTTACAACGAGAGAGAGACCTTCATTCGTTAAAGAATCAAGATACATGCTAAGCCTTCTAACAACGTCTTTAGAGCACAACATGGACTCCTTTCGTTGAGCCTCTTGGCTCTTGCGAAACCCAAATGCTTCTTCTACACGCGACTTTGCTGTCTCGTAGAATAACTGAAAAACAAGATTCGTCAAAAGGCATCTCAATGAAAAATATCAAGAGAGAGAGAGCAAGACTTTACATCATCTTCCCTGAGCAAAGATTCAGGGAGGCATCTGTCAAAACACAAAAAAAAGCTCATCATAGTTGTATAATCTAAGACATTAAAAAATTCAGCAGCTAACTCACTCGGATTCGAGAAACTCAGTCTTTTCTGGAGTGTGATCCTCAGATTCGAGAAACTCAGGTTTAGGCGTATCAAGACCCAACAGCCACCTATATTTTATAAAAACAGAACTAATCAATAGGGAGATTGGTTCAAGATCTAATAATCATTCGAGAATCATATAAACCTTCTCTTGAGTTGAATCCGCTCCTCTTGGTCTTTCATCGCTGCAGCTATCGAATCGCAATCATCCTGAAAGAAATCTGAGCCATCCATCGCCATCTTCTTAGGATTAGGGTTTATCAGTTAAATGTTTATCTGGTGAAGAGTCTGAACTTTGAAGTTGAAAGAACGGGCAGCTCTGAACACATGGTTCGGTTCGGTTCTGTCCAGGTAGGTTGGATTTACAATCCTTAATTTCTTTTTGGTACGGTTTAGATATTTTTTCGGTTCTGTTTTTCGTACTTTTTCGGTTCTATCCAGGTAGGTTGGATTTACAATCCTGAATGAACAACCAAAATAAACTCAGATCACCTAGCTTATGCAGAACAGATGGAGACCAAACTTATTTATTGAATTGCTGTATTTAACTAAATGTTAAAAAAAAAAAATTTAAAAAACAAGTTATAAATTTAAAATAAACATCATGTTGACAAATAAAAAAAATATCTAGTAAATTTTTTGAAAAATATATAAAATTCATTACAATAAAACTCATATTGTTAATTTTATATATGGTATTATATCAGCATAATCTTCATCTAAATTTTTAAAATATAACAATACATACATATATATATATATATGTTTAAAGACAAACAAATTATGTTTGATATTTCATTGTGAAAAAATATTACGCAATTATAAATAACCGTTAAATATATAAGTATAAGTAATAATATGAAAGTATACGCATCATTTTATTAAAATAATTAAAATAAAAATATTAATCATGTTTTCTTACTAATAATAATTTTAAAGGATACACTTATATATGTATATCACTAATTATAAATAAATCCATCTAAAATAAATATTACGTAAAAATAAGAAATGAATTAAATCATACTTTTAAAGAGTTTTGTAAATGAGATAAATATTATATGATTATGTAGTTAAATAATACATATTTTAGATTATATAAGTCATGCATTACTACTTATTGCAAATAAATTATATAAAACTAGTATTATGGTCCCTGCTATGCAGGAGCACGTTATTTTTAATACAAACTAGATGATAATCCGCGCGTATGTGCGGAGTGAGTTCTTATAATAATGTTTGTTTATGAAATGATTTTAACATTTTGAAACACTACAATCTTTATTGATTATAAAATGAAGAATACAAATGTTGGTCTCTTAAATATATCATCGGTGTTGAAGAGTTAACGTATTACGTCTCATTTTAATTATTTTAAGACTTTATATACACAAAATAAAATTAAGTTTTGCGGCTGATACAAATCACCAAAACCAAATAGGTAACATCAATTGTATAATGACAAAAGGGAATTATGTTTTCTATTCTCTACTTGTTTACTATTGACTACTTATTGCAAATAAATTATATAAAACTAGTATTATGGTCCCTGCTATGCAGCAGCACATTATTTTTTAATACAAATGTTAATAAAAAATATATTAAAATTTCTAAAGATATGAGCGATGTAAAATATACTTTTTCTTAAAATATAATATAAATTTATTTATTATGATTGAATAAAATATTTATAAAAATATTAAGATATTTATAAAATATGAAAATATTTATCAAAATGATTAAATATTTTTACATATTTTTTTAGAAAATTAAAAGCATACACATTTTAAAAATTATATCTTAGCAATTAAACACAATATTACTATTTTCTTCAATTAAACATATTAATCAAACTTGTGAAGGTAAGAAGAGAACACCTATTAGAAACATGATTTGCAAAAATTTATGGACTTGGGAAGCACTAGATTAGGGTAGATCATGATCGTCACCAGTTTTATCTACAAATTTTGAAAGTGAATCATGATCCTCGCCAGTTTTATCTGCAAATTTGGGAAGAGTGTCAATTGAAATCTTAAAAAGTCACAATTCAATAGAAAACAATACTTACCCATGAGCATAAATTATCTTAATTCTGACATCTTTATAGGTCAAACCCAGAAAAAAAATCGTATGCCTATGTAATGTTTATCGTTTTTTTACACATAATAAAGAGTAAAGTTATCCATTGATGGTGATTTTAAGAGAGGAATTATAGTTATTTATGTAATTTCAAGATGAGTTGAGATCGTGGACATAAAAAGTTAAAAACAGTTAAAGAGATCATGGGAAATAATAATTGTCATAATTCATTTTTGTTAACCCATTTGTTTTCGGAAAAAAACACAGAAAACAATTGTTTAAAATATTTGGTGACACATGTCAATACTAAAATTGTAAATTAACTTGTGCTTTATAATATAAAAGATTATAATATGTAAACTAAAATTATAAATATTTTCTAAACCATTTTATAAGAAACAAGATATAAATAATAGAATACATATGTATATTACATATTCATAAATAATATTTTTTAAAATTATAATATAAAAAGAAAATGGTATAAAATATTAACAATAATTATGAAAGATTTGGTTTTTGGTTTGAAAATAAATGAAATGAGATAAATAAACTATTTATAAAAAAATAATAGGGAGGAAACAAAATAAAACCTACATGATTGGTCCTCTCTATTTCTCACACCATTTTTCCTTACTTTTTGCAGATCAATAAATATCCTTGTAACAATAATCTGCATGCAGATTATACGATATATAAATGATCTGCATTTAAAAAGATGAATAGACAATAAATACAGTTCATTATGCAAAATAAATGTTTTGAATTAAATCTGCATTATAAACTGCATCTCATTCAAAGGTATACAATTTGAGTTTACACTTAGAGACACGTCCCACATGTGACACACAAATTTCATGTGGATTGTCTCTTATACCCCTAGACTAAGCTAACTATGCACTTTCCTATTTTCAAACTAAACAAAGATATATAAACTAATCATTCTCTAAATTCTTCATTCTCTCTCATATCTTATATCAAAACCATTTTTCTAAATACATGAACTCTAATTTTTTTTCTTTTTTTTTCTTCTAGTTTTGTTGACGACAACGAAGAACTGGATCCTCTCTTAATCTTTCTCGTTCTTTCACTAATCTTTCTCGCTTTTTCACCGGGTTTTCATGTCGCCATTCCGCCTCGTCTCCGTCAGCCACAACCACTGATGATGGGTTCTTCTCCATCATCATTGAGAGGAGAAAGAGTCCGAGATTTGTTGGAGCTAGAGGTTGAGTTCTTGCAAAGAGCTGATTACCTCAAGTGATTGTGTTCTGGGGGATGGGAGCCACATGTTAGAAACCAAGCTCTTGACTGGATTCTAAATGTTTGATCTTTCTTGAATCTGGTTTGGTCTCTGTTTAGAGTTCCAAGCTATGGAGAAGAAGAAACCAAGCTATGGAGAAGAAGAAGATGGAGTTTGCTAAACCTTTATCTCAATTGAATCCCAATATCCACTGTTTTTTATTCATTTCGACCTTATCACTGGTATATGTTTCGCGGCCATTGTCTCTTAGCCACCGCCTCCACACATCCTTGTTCCCAAGATCATCAGTTGCCGACATGCAAGGTAAAGTTCTCAACTTTGTTGGTTAAATTTATAGTTCTTGCCTAAACTTTGATCTTGAGAGACCTTGTAACTCTATATGAAACCAATTTTACCCCAGGGAATCTTATATGTTTACCATTCTTTTTTAATTTATCGTGGGAGGAGATTTGAAGATTCAGATGACATCACTCAGTTGGGGGTCGTCATCTGTGAAGACTTGAGCGCAGCAGATGGACGAGAGTTACCAGTTGCAGCTTGCGCTAGAGTTGTGATTTTGGACTGAGGCTACTTATGCCTACTTGCTCGAAGATCCAAACTCTCTGAATCCCGTGTTGGACGAGTCTACGACTTCCCCAAGTTCAGCTGAAACTGTTTCACATCAATTCTGGATACTATTTTAATTGCATCTTCTTCCTTCATGTTTAGCTTTGTGTTCACAGAATTTTTAAATTTTGGGTTTCTTATTGCTTTGGTTATCTTGGTTTATTGAAAGCTCTGAATTTTTTATAATGATATTGTTAAACAACACAGATCCTATGATAGTACTGATCTGGTATGTTGTATTCATCCAACGTTCTGGTTCGAACAATCACAACATTGTCATCATCTGCGATATTTTATCCATTTGCAGTATCGTTATCAGCTGCCTCTGGTTCATGGATTACAGCCCCAAGATCACAAATCTTCTAAAGATGAATACTAGGAAACAGATGTTGCAGTACATTCAGGCTGACTTATGATTTGATAATTTTTTTTACTGTTGAGCCATTTGGCTAAATAGAAAGTTCAATACTACCTTTACGGATGATTTTCAAAGAAATGTCTTATTTTCGAATAATGGAATGATTGACATTGAAGTAGTCATTGATGAATAAAACAAATTATGATGCTTATTTATGGGGACCCTTTTTAGAGAGACAAGAACAAGTGAGGGAACATCTTACGCGTTTTACCACTTTGAGAAATAGATCTTGGTTCATGATCAGTGATTTTAATGAGATTACTTGACATAATGAAAAGGAAGGAGACATGCACCAATTACATAGCGCTTTTTTTTGTCTTTCAAGCAGATGCTGAGTGATTATGGAATGTTAGAGTTTTTATTTTCTGGAAATGTGATGTCTTCGATTCGAAAAAGATGACTACTGCCAGTTAGATGTTATCTTGATCAGGCTGTAGGAAGCGAAGCCTTGCTTGAAAAGTTTCCACATTCTTCAGTTTAGTATTTACACATGTAGGGATCGGATCATCGTCCGGATCTAGCCAACTTCCTAGTGAAACCAATTTAAAAAAAAGTTCAAATTCCATAAGCTCTGGTTGAATAGCGAGGAGATCCAACATGTCATTTCAGAGGGATGGAATTCACCAGAGCTTCCATCATGCAAATATAATTTCCAATATCCCGAGTTGCCGCAGAGATTTTAGCCAGTGGAGGAGACAAAATGATATAAATTTAGAGAGGCAAGTAGAGGAACTAAAAAAAAGTGGAGGCTATGTATTCAAATGATGATGCATCAACAAAAGAAATAGCAGAGGCATTAAAGAAACTATCTAAAGCTCTTAAGGCTGAGGAAATATTTTGAAAGAAAAATAATAGAGTTCTCTGGTTGAGAGAGGGGATAGGAACTCAAAAGTTTTCCGACAAAGCAAAGACTGGCGAAAAATCAAATTGGGACTGGTATCAGGAAATTACACGACTAATTGATGCATCAGGAAATATATCTAAGGATTAAGAGGGACTGGTAGCGATGCTAATAGTTATTTCAGGAGATTTTTTGAATCATAAAATCCAGAAGAGGTAGAGAACGCATTAGCAGATATTACTACGACTATCACAGATTCAATTAACGATAATTTACATCTCATGTTCCAGAATTAGAAGTCTAACTAGCCATGTTTTCGATGCATCCTGAAAACGTTTTTGGACCAGATGGAATGACTGCTCTAATCTACAAGGAGTTCTGGAATATAGTGAAGGATGATTTAGTCCATAAGGTTAACGAGTTAATCTTTGGTGTCTTGCACAGAGAGCTGGAGGTCGGAGATTTGGTGGCTTGTTGTTGACTCTTAGCCGACGACACCGCCAGTAGTAGGGTTCATGTCGTCTTTTGTTTACTCGATGTCGTCAGAGGATTTGTGGTGGTGAAGAGTTTTTTTCTTGTCTTCGCTGGACCGCTGGCTTTGCTAGCTAGTGGTGTGAAGATGGCGGCTAGCGCGGCGAGACACTCGTTTGTCTCCTTGTAAGCCTCTTCCTGCTGAGCGAGGTGTTACATAATGAGATGCATCATTTCCGTCATGGTCGGTGCCTCTTCTACCTGTCCAGGTTCAGTCCCAGCATCGAACAGTCAGGATTCATGCTGATCTTATTAACGCTACTTTGTATAGCTCCACGATGGGTGCCAACTGTTTAATTGGAGTTTTCTCGTCTTGAATAAGAAAAACAAAATTTTATTATGGATTATTTCGAAGACGTTTCTATTTATCTGATAAGAGAGGTGTTACAATGTGTATGAAAAAGATAGAAATAAGCCGGCATTCGGTGGAGTATACCGGAAAAATACAAGTCGGCGAGAAGGAGTTAAGAAAGTGTAAAACCCTAATTTCTAGCCGGCACTCTCTATGTGTCCTAGTCTGGATCCTCCCTCTGGTCTTCCTTGTCCTCCTTTTATACATATACCTCTTCATCTCTTTTCCCTAAGTCGGCTTAATCTAATGTGTTGGGTCAAGCTTAACGGGCTGAGCAACAGGGCTGAGTCTTCGGGCTATCAGACCAAGCTCATGGCGCCGAGTTAAGTCGAGGTTATCAGGCCGAGCTCGTGTGTCGAGCTCATGATGCCAAGCAGCATTGAGTTGAACAGACTTTGTAAACCGAGTTTTCATTCGATGAGCCTTGTTGAAGGAATGTAGGATGCAATTCATCTCAACAAATATTCATAACTATACGCAACTGTGAACATTGATTTATGAGCTATATGCTTTTCTGAAAACAGTAGTCATACGTAAACAATATTCTATGATATAACAATGTTACTAAAGAACAGTCCTAATATTACATGCAAACAATGAATAAATTTTGATGAATGAAACAATGATTCAAAATGGAAAAATCACGAGATTAAACTCTAGCTTATTAACGTTAACCTGATCTCATCAAAATGATCAAACGATTATCTTGAAATGAGGATAAATGTATATCATCAACTAAAGCTTAACTCAAATGATTATAAACTTGTAAACTCGTGTTGATAATGTATTATAAGTAAAGAAGAGACGAGAATGAATTGGTGTGTATTATTCCATGAATATAATGAATTATTTATATAGTAAGAGTACAATAATTTTGAGACAAAGTCTAATTTGAAAAATAAGTAAAATTTGGGAAACAAATATATTAAAGACTTTCCATAATGGACATCACCACAATATTCATAAACATTAACACCACAATATTTGTAACATTAACGAATTTATTCGAAAATAAAAGACTTCATAATTATATATTGGAGAACTGCAGGGGCTAAACATCCAATAACATGCTTCACACCTCCATGTTATGAGATCTTTTCTCCTGTACTGCTGATTTGATGATCTTAAGCGCTTCTACAATTTCATCACATAACTGATGAGGATCTGGAATTGTCGTTGTATCCACAGCTAGATTGATGATAATCTTGTTTACGTAGCTTATAAAATGGATATTGAGAGCCTTGTTGAACATCAAGTAACACCCACAAACGACAATAAATTAATTAATCTTATAAAAACTGAAAATTGTTTCTGAAAAATAAACTTATATTCTTGAGAAGACATGATAAGTTGATAACTATATTCTTCAGAAAAATACACTCACCTGTGATCCAACTAATGCACTTCCTGCGACATAAGAGATTGGATGGCCAAATAAACTTATTTCTTCGTCGGGACCTTTCACATTTGAAAATGCTAATGATGTGTTACCAAATATCCTCTTTCCAAAAGCTTCTACTGCCTATTATTTTATCACAATCAAAATTAGTAATAATGTAATATGCACAATAATTAATATTTTGGATTGAATAGATCATATATACGTTTGGTATCTCACCTTTCCCCCAAAAAAATTCAAGGTGAATTTAATGATTCCATAAAAAAGGAATGCTTCTAGTGATATTTTCTTCCTATCCATAGTAGCTTTGGCTCGTCGTACGTACTCCAAAGGATCCTTCTCTGATTTTATCCATAATGGAAATATAATAGTTCCTATGAAGTTTCCCCACCTACACTTTGATCCCTTCGTCATCATATTAGCCAAATCCTACATTTTCACATTTTATTAAAAATTTACACTCTAGTTAATTAGTTAAAAAAAATACAATTTCGTTTGATTGTATAATTATATATATTGATTATCACCTCTATATTCGTTGCTGGTCTGAGGTTTATAGCTACAGCTCCACGAAAACGGATTTTTTCCAAGATTTTTTTCTTCTGGGACATTGTATATCCATCTGTCAATGATTATCAGATTTTAGAACTGTTGTAGAAAAATGTATTAACAAGACTCTCTTATCTAGTAGAAAACCTAACATTATGAAAAATATAAAGTATATGAGTTTCTGTTGATATTTGAAACTGGGATTAAAATCTCCTAGTATACGTTTACACTAGGTAACTCTTATGTTCTCATTCACGGATATATATATATATATATATTATTACAAATGATTAATATTTTGTTTTCAGTTTTATTAGTGTTTAAGTGTTTTATAATGTAATTTATATGTATAAAAATAAATACAATATTTCAAATATATATGTGACTTTCCTTGTAAAAAACTCTTATCGGTTCAGTTATTCTTTTGTTAATATTGGATTGCATTTATTCCTTAGAGTTAGACCAGACTTGTTTCATTGTTCCAAATGAGCTGAAATTATATTAACTGTTTTTCTTGCATTTAGTTTAGTTCAGTGTCTTGGATTTATAATATATTTTGGTTAGATCATGTATAATTTGATATACGTTAATTTGGAAAAAAAATAGGAAAATATTGTCGATCTGAAATTGCATAAGTGAATATAACCAAAAATATTTTAAATTTCATGAATGCATATAAATATTTACAAAACCTAAATCTTAATAGCTTTTAATCACGTATTCATTAGTTTTGAGTCGTTTGTAATTCATATACATAAAAATTAAATAGAATTACTCTAAATAAAAATATGTTAATGTCTTAATTAGGCCTCTATTTTTAGTATAAGAATTTGGATCCATTCAGCTACTCATTATTTGAGATATTGAGCTGTATATATTCATCTAAATGAAACACCACTATTTTTGTTCTAGTTTAACTACAAACAGATTATTTTTCTTGTATATATTTTGGTTCTCATTTTATATTTTAAAATATATACTCTGTGCATCTATTTTCCAAAGATGCGTATTTATGTGTGTTTACACATATTAAATTTTGATAAGAAAATAATATTTTCCGACATAGAGGCAGTATGTTTTAACTTTTCTACAATTTCATAATATGCTAATGCTATTTAGAATAATTTTATCAACCAAATTTATATATATGGTAATAATATTATTTTATTGTTTAAAAATAAATATCTAAACTATTCTGTAAAATTTGGTTTATATATACAACTATATGTATTTAAAAATAGATATTTTCGTTTTCTTATTTATGTTGCATTATGCAAATATGAAGAAAAATAAAATTTAAATTCTTATACGGAAAATTTATATATTTTATAGATATTTTGTTTTTATTATTTATGTGATTTTAATAAAAGTTTAAAAGGAAATTAAAATTAACAAAAACGTAACTAAAATTAATTAAGAAAAAGAAAGAAAATATATTCTTTAATAATGGTAATTATTATGTTAGAAAATATAATTATTAAGGATAAATTTGTAATTGATCTATGTTATAATTAAGGTAAGAGAGACACAAATAAAACTGATTTTTTAAATAATATTATAAAGATAACATATTAAGTGGGTTAAGAAAACTTATATAATAATTTTAGTTTTTTCATATTTTTATATGTAGATCATATTTATTTTCGTAGTGATTATATAAATATCATTAACAAATTAAATTATTATAAAATTACCACTATTACTATTTTATTTGAAAATTATTATCTTTTAAAAATAATAAGATAGAGTATATCTCAAAATAAAAATATCTTAAAATTTTATAGTACAAATCATATTCAGTAGGCAATTATTTTGAACTTTTTATGTTTTGTTTGTTACATCTTTATCCATATTCAATCATATACTATTGCAAAACTTGGTATCAAGTAAATGGTAGGTTTGATAACAATATTATGGTAAGAGAACTT
Organism: Brassica napus; assembly: GCF_020379485.1. NCBI lineage: Eukaryota > Viridiplantae > Streptophyta > Magnoliopsida > Brassicales > Brassicaceae > Brassica > Brassica napus. Next base: position 58,280 of record NW_026016402.1, read on the forward strand.
TGAATTTACCATATTTTGTAGTCAAATATCTTGAAAGACCTGCTTGGGTCATTCCAAGAAGAACATCATTCACCTTCTGCATGATAATATTCACGTAATGAAGTTGTTAGTGTAAGAAGACGATATCAACTATTAATATAAATCAATACAACAATAAATATATACCATGTTCATTGTGTTCTTCACTAATTTGACATCATCAAAACTTATTATCCGATGGATAACCTTCCAAGATTGAATTCCATCATCGGGGTTTCCCATTAGAGGATTTTTGGTATCCCGCAAGAAACATGTTGTAAGCATTAACTTGAAAAACTCAACAAGAGTGGTGAAGGTGACTCTTATCATAAACCAAAGTCCAGCAATCAACCACCATGCCGAAATCATGGATTTAACAGGTTTTTTGTGGCCGAGGTATTAGAAATTAGTGCGCTAGGGTCTGATGTTTTTCTTGAACAAGCAAGCAAAAGAGACATAAGAGACATTCCATCACCAACTGAATGATGTATTTTTGCTAGAAGCACAGATTCTGCATTTGATGTCTTTATGTTGAGTAAATGGAGTTCCCAAAGGGGTTTAGACATGTCCATTGGAATATTAGCAATTCTTGAAGTATAGTCTTCTAGGAACTGATCAGGATTTTCGATATTGGGGTAATCAAGATCCGGAACAGTTACATGATCTTCTATTCGGATGCTTACAGGAATCCAGACCGGTTCTCCATTTTTCTTATAGTTAATAACCTGAAAATTTTAATTTATGAAAACAGATCAAATTAAGTAACTTGTAATTAAGTAATTTATGAAAATTTTAATTTAAACTGTTTACGAACAAATTAAAATTTTATGTTTACACATATTGAGTGAACCAAAGGAATTATATAGATCATCATGATTTAGAAGAATATATACCTAGACATTAACAATGGAATTCAAGCAAAGTGAATTTAAGAATACATAAACAGTTCACATTTGTGACTATAGTATCAAAGACCTTAATATAGTTTTTTTTTGCGTTGATCTAAGATATTTTTTTCAAAAACATAAGGTGTATGTTTTTTTCATTTATGTTTGTATAATATCTTTTCATCTTTTGTATGGATTTGAATATGTAATACTTATTTCCAAAAGAAGAATATATATAGTGATGATTTTGTTGGATTATAAAAAAAAATACTATCAATGTTTATATTATTTTTGGGTTTTTCTGAAGAGTGTATTTTGTTATTGAAAAATAGATATACTTATTTTTGTATTTACACCGTTTATATAATCATGAAGTAAATAGTACTTAAGAAAATAAAACAGAATCCAAAGTAGAAACTAAAAATAATAGAAATAATTAATCAGTTTCTACCTAACCAAATTAAGTGGATCATATAAAATTCCTATCGTTTATTGAAGACTTTTAGTTATTATACATAATAATAATATACTTCTTACACATTCCCAGTTCGTGTGTGCACATATGCATGCGTGAATGTAATTTGTTTTACCATTTTGCTAGAAAATCTGGGAGCATTGATCAGTGTGGTCTTGAAGCCTTCAACAAAGGCCGATGGGTTGCATTTAGTTTTAAACCCAAAAGTTATCACAATGAACAAATTTGGCGAACTTAGCATCTGTGACATTGGGCTAAGCGGCTCCATGGACGTTGTCTCGAGGTCGTCTCTCTCCAGAAATTTTTTCTTTTCCATAGTTAGTTTGATGATTCGACAACCTTTGCATTAGATACGATCCATTTATACCAATGTTTCTTTGTCCTATTTAATGAAGGTTGGTATTAGATCAGGGTTTTGTGGTTGTTATTCTTGTGACCTTTTATGTAGCTAAGAATGACTTCTTTCATTTCTCACAAAAATGATTTTATTTTTATTTTATCTTAGAGGAAGGAAATTATATGATTTTTTATGTTTCAAATAAAATCTGAAAACTATTATTTTACATATTTTGTACAAATTAATATGAATAATTTATTATATATAGCTTATATATTAAAACAGAAGTCACAACCTTGATTCATGTGTGTTTTTTTTTTTAAATGGACTTATTCCTAGAAAGTCATCTTACATGTAATCTCTAATTTTATCATTTAAATTTTGGGTCTACCATAAATTTTTATTGGGCTATCAATAATTAGATTTAAACAATAAATGATCTATTGATTTATAGATAATATAAATTAAATATATATAATTTAATATTTTAATACCATACCTCCATATGTTAATTATTTAAATATTTATCGATGTTAACTTTTAAAATTATAAATATTTTTTTAAACAAAAAAATAAAATTATTTAACAATGATTAATCTTTACTACCTTAAACCAATGAAAACAAATTTTAAATTATATAGTTTATTTTAAAAATTAAACAAAAACTAAATGTTTAATTATTTACTCGACAATATAAATCTATAAAACGAAAAGTTTAATTTTTAAAAAACTTTCTAAATTTGTGAAATGTTACAGTATCTTTGGATATGACAATAAAATAGTATTTTACTAATCGTTATATATATAGTTACGATTTTAATAATGAAATAATAATCCAAAAATATATATATAGAAGAAGATACAAATACATGTGAAAGTTTGAAACAACCAATTCAATGAAGAAAATACCGTAAACTTATTATGTTTTAGAAATTGATAGACACATATATTATAATATATACCAATTTAGAACTGAAACAATCAAGTGTTTTATTAAAGTGTATATATATATATATATATGTTCAAATATTTTGTTGATAAGTATAAAATGAGAAAGTATTACTTAAATTTGATTTAGGTATTTCAGTTTTCTAGAAATATTTTTGTCCTATTATTTCTTCTTATCTTTTTTATTAAAAAGAGAAGTAAAATTTGTATCTATCATAAAAAGTTGTAATACGTCAATATCATCAATTACATTCATTTGATTATTTACATTAATCTATTAAATATATAACATTTCTCAAAAATTAATAATTATAAAGATATTAATAATAAATCATTTTTAAATGTAAATATAAATTTTACTTTTAGTTATAACAAAATCTGTTTGAGAAAAATATCTAAATAAATCTTACGAAAAAATTAAATCTTTTTTCAAATTAATTCATTTATTAATGTAGTAACTAGTATTATATATTATTATAATTACTTACAAATAAAAGTTTATTATACAAAATATATGATATTTTTATATAAACTTTAATTGTAGTCTATTGTATTAAAATAAAATAAATATATGAATGAAATATGAAAATATGTTAAATTGATAAATTAAAATATTTTTAAAACTTAATTTCATTTAAATATGAATCACTGTTTAAATAATTAAAATTCGTAAGTTATATATTATTTTTATACAAAAAAATTGTTAACAAATGTCAAAATTTTATATCTACCAATATATTGTATATTTATTTATTTTAAAAATCACAACAATATACCATCTAAAATTGATTATATACAAATATAATAGTATGTAACTAACCTTTAGTTAAAGTTTTATTTATAAAATATGCTATTTGAAAAATTTGAAATATAAATAATTCATAAAAGATACTAATAATAAATCAACTTTAACTATAAATTTTGTTTTATTTTGAGTTATAACAAAATATGCTGAGAAAATATAATGCATTAGTTTGTGACAAAAAAAATCAAAAGCGATATAACTTTCTAAATTCAAAAGTAGTTGTTTAATTTTCCAATTGAAATGATAATATTCCAAAATTTTCAAAAGATAAAATCATAGATGCTAAAGTATAATTTTTTGAAATGCAACAAAAGAAAAAAATATTCTGAATACATCAAAGTGGTATAATATTTTGAAAATTTGATTCAATAACATGAGAAAAAATATTTTTGAATACATCAAAGTGGTATACATTTTTGTTATTGATATATGCGATATGTATAAAATCATTATACATTATACATATAGCATATATCATTATACATTTAGATTATATATATAGCATATATCATTATACATTATAGAAATTTTTAGAGATTGTTACTTATTATTTTATTTTGAAGAATACGGTGTTACAGAATCATGTAAATTTTGTGTGTTTTATATTTTAGATTCTAAAACAATTTGTAGATTCAACATAATGTGATTGTTCAATATATTATTTAAGAATACCAAAATTTATTTTTGGAGTTTTTATCTGTTTTGATGCCATCTGAACGTTTTTTAATATGCATGTTTTTCAGATCTGAGTCAGACTTTGGAAGACTTACTGGAAGTCTTCCGAAGTTTTCTAAAGTCTTCCTAAGTTTTCTGAAATCTAATGAAGCTTTCTGAAATCTTACAAAGTCTTCCGAAGGTAAAGTGAAGTCTTCCCCGATAAGTCTTCTATAAAAAGTTAAATTTCTGACAAATTTCGGTCAATTGCAAAACTAACATGTTTATCCGAGTCTCGAGAAGTCTTCTTTAGGATTGTTCCGGTTTTTTTTCTTAACAAAGAAAAGTTAGAAGACTTCTAAAGAAGTCTACTTGATGGAGAACACATCTAGCAAAGTCTTCTGAATGTCTTCCCGAAGTTTTCTAAAATTCTTCGCAAACAGATTTGAAAAAAAAACGATTTCATACTTTGAAGATGTTAGATGACTTGCTTAGCTTTTCTAAACACCCAGAACTTCACTACAAAATCTACCAAGTCGTTAATGACCAAGAATCATGAGCTTCAATATTTCTACAAACTTTACAAAGCTTGGAAACAAAATCTTGGCTTTTTGGATGAATTTAAAGAGAAAGTGAAAGAAATATGATTTGTATGCATAATTAATTTGATATGAAGAGTAAAAACAAAACTTTGGTACATTAAGAGCTTCAAATTGGTTGTTTATGTTAGTTGGTGTATTGATGGTAGTTGCAATATTGTAAATACTTTGTGAAAATTAGGATGATAAGGTAAAAGACTCATTTTTGAAAAGAAAATAATAATGACATATTTGTGAATAACTCAAGTTTCTAAGGTGGATAGTCAAATTTTTTTTTTTTTTAAAACATTAAAACATAGATTAGTTTCATGTTAGACTTGAAATTTTAGGTCATATTTAAACAAAGCCCTACCTTTTTTTTTTTGTAACAACAAAAACAAAGCCCTACCAATTGCCATAGTTCTCGCATGATCATTGTTCAGTGCTTTTGTTTTTCAATTTGTGGGTTACCAAAAGAATATATACTCATCTATTTCCTTCATGACACAAGATGTTTCAGCCAAACGTTTTTTTTTTCATTTTAGGTGATTTTAAAATCTTTTAGTTTTTTATTTTTAAATAGTAATATTATCTATCATTTTAAGTAGTGTTTAAAGTTTTTACACAAAGATTAAAAAATATAAAATTTTATGTAGTTTATTTTGGTTATACAAAAGTAGCATTACATAAATCAGTTCAATCAATAAAAAAAATATTTTGTAATTGGTTACAAAGTTTAAATTAAATTATTTTTTTTAAATAATGAGAACTTCACTTGGTATGAAATAAAATAAAAAAATTTAAAAACTATTTAAAGTGATACAGAGAGAGTAGTATTTTGCATCTCTATTTTATTATGTATCATCTTAAGTAGTGTTTCGATCCGCGCAACCACGCGGGTTTTTGTTTCATTTATTTTAATATAAACATTTTGTTTTCAATTCTAAATTGGTATATATTATAATATATGTGTTTATTAATTTTTAAAACATAATAAGTTTACAGTATATTTTTTCATTGAATATATATATATTTTTCAAATTATTATTTCATTACTAAAATTGTAACTATATATATATATATTAGTAAAATATTTTTTTATTCTCATATTCAAAAATATTGTAACATTTCATAAATTTAGAAAGTTTTTAAAAAATTCAACATTTCGCTTTATAGATTTATATTATCGAGTAAATAATTAAACATTTAGTTTTTGTTTAATTTTTAAAATAAATTATATAGTTTAAAATTTGTTTTGATTGGTTTAAGGTAGTAAATATTAATCATTGTTAGATAATATGATTTTTATTATTTAAAAAAAAAATCTTTATAATTTTAAAAGTTAACATCGATAAATATTTAAATAATTAACATATGGAGGTTTAGTATTACAACATTAAATAATATATATTCAGTTTATATTATCTATAAATCCAATGGATCATCTATTGTTTAAATTCAATTATTGATAGCCTAATAAAAAATTTTGGTAGGCTTAAAATTTAAATGATAAGATTAGAGATTAAATGTAACATGACTTTCTATGAATAGATCTATTAGATTCATTTTCAAAAAAATTACACATAATTCAAAATTGTAACTGCTGTTTTAATATGTAAAATGTTGATATAAAATAAATGTGAGAGAGACAGAGAACTACGTGTCCAACAAAGGACTTCAATGGTACAACTCAAACGACGACACAATTTATCTAATTAAAAGTCACGTAGCTTTTGATAGATGAAAAATGGTACGCGTGTTCAGAAAAATTTATGAACAACTTTATATTGGTAGTTGTTGTATGATGTACCTACCTACTAAGCACCCACTATATTCAAATCGGATACAAACATAGTTTGAGAATAAAAGAGGTTGGGACAGATTAGAGTGCCAAACTTGAATTGAAACTAACTCAAATGAATTTCAATTGGCTGAGGGTAAGCGTGCTTTTCACAGTTAAACCACTTGTTTAATTTAAACATTGTCTTCACTTCTGCTAAATATAATTGACATCGTCTAAATCGATGTGTAAAATTTGCAAATTTCAAAAGTTTGTGTATTTAATAGAAAACAAAATATAGTTTATGTATTAAACGAGGATTCAAAAATAATTCGTGTATTTTATTAGCAAATGAAAAATAGTTTGTGTATTTTAAAAAAAATTATTTTCAAAACTTAAACACGTGTTAATTAAACACTAACGCCGTCGTCACTACCGTTAAATATAGTTAGCGCCGTCTAAAATTATGTGTAAAACCTACGAATTTCAAAAGTTTGTGTATTTAATAGGCAACGAAAATTAGTTCGTGTATTCAACAGAGATCCAAAATGGTTCGTGTATTTTATTAGCAAATGAAAATTAGTCCGTGTATTTTTAAGGAATTTTCCCTTGTATTAACTCAAATTGTTATGAATATTATTTTAGATATTGATGGAATTACACAGGGTGAACGTGCACGACTGTTACAAAAAAAAAACGTGTACCACTTGTTATGAATCTTTATAGGGTTTAATCATTAAAGATTGTAAATTTGTAATGAATAGTCAAATTAGAATATTACTTAGTATATAAGTTGTTTTACATATTTATTCTTGTTTTACAATGTTAGTTATTTTCAAAAAATCTAATACTATAAAGAAGAGCGTGACTCTCTTCTGGTAAGGACACGTCAGAAAATCAGTCTTTCTGGACGCGCCACGTGGCAGAGAAATCAAATGCGCATCGTTTCATTTAAGTTATTATACATATAGGTGGGCTTCGTCTTCTATTCATGACTTATTTTTGCACAATTAACCCAGCCCATCTAGCAGCTCTAAATGTTAATGTAACGACGCGTTTTGATATTAGGGTCGAAACAGTTTCCATCTCTGCCGTTTTTGATCGAGTAACAATCTGACTTCTTATAACGTTCCCAAGAGCTACCAGTTACAGATTCATCCTCTTAAAATCCTTAAATCCGTCATCCATGATCTACTTTGAATGCGAGCTTCACTTATGCATGGCGGTGGAACTGCGCCTATAAAAAGGGTAACCTGGATGCTTGGCGAAGATGGGTTATAGAAGCATTGTCTCTTCTGGACAGAGATCATTGAAGCCTTGCCAGCAGACTTCTTCTTCCAGTTATTGGAAAAGCTGGTGAGTGTTTGTTTTTGGTTTACTTTGTATTATTAGAATTCGTTTTCTTAATGTTTTTTTTATGAATTCTTTTTTTTTTTTTGTTGTTATGTTGATATTCTAGATCTTAAGCATACAGGTTGTTCAGTTGATGATATCGTGCACGATATGGATTCTTCCATATCCCCGCTGATATCGAAAGTAAATTTATTTTCTCAGGAATTATAACAAACTTATGAGGGCTTATCCTCTTATCGCTTCTCTGTGAAATGGACGGACAGAACTCGATCATTTTTATTTTGGTGGTGCTAATATGAGAGGGTGGCCTGAGAAGATGAGCGATGATGAGCTTAAGATCATGAGGAATGCTGGTGTTGTGCTTCAAAGTCAAAGAGAGATCACAGTCTCCATCAACATTCAAGTTGCTAAGGTTCGTATCAAGTTTTTAAATTTATAAGATTCCAATCTTGATGTGATTCAAATGATGCATCTTTAGCTTTAGATAAAGCAATGATGTCGTGGAAAAGATATAGCATTACGAAAGAACCTCTCCATCTTCTCATCTGCTCACTTGAAATCTCAGTTTTACCTGTCGGTTGCTTTTAATTATGTCACAAAGATAACCCGTTTCTTTTCTCTCATTTCAGTTCGTCTTCTCTACATCCCTTTCTCCTCCACTCTTCGTTGAGATTCCAATTTTATACATCTCCAGCTTTAAACCACACAGCCTGCTACAAAACAGTGATTCTCAGGTTACATGTATGGCAACGAGTAGAAAAGGATTAACGAATGATCATAGTATGTGACAATCTAAGTCATGATTTTCTTTTTCAGGTCTCTCTGTTGTTTTATTATTGCGAATCTGATTTGAGTTTTGGCTAGGTACTTTCGGGTTGGATCTTCCGTTCAAAATGCCCATCCCTGTTCTCCGGAAAATTGTATAAAGACGAGTATTTTCCAAAAACACCAATGAGTTGCGAAAGAAGAATACGAAATGGATTCAAAGCTTCAATAGAGAGAGGTGATTCCGGCCATGTAGATGTAAAAAATTGATCCAAACCTCCTCTTTTGTGAAGATTATGGATCGATTTTGCTCAAGCTCATGTTTTTAGATTTTGGTTTGTTATTATGATTTTGATGGGCTGAATATGATTTAGTTCAGCTGTTTCACGAGTGGTGAATTAAATGGATTTTCAGATCCGACGTTAAGTGTTTTTGTTTCTTTGTATTTAGAAGAAAACAGGAACTGAAATGCTTTTGCATTGAGAACGTTTGTAGTTTTTTGGGTTTTGTAAATTTACAGGAGTAATCATTGGTGGTGGTGTATAACATGTATATGCATCTGTGTGTTTACAAACTGATATACCCACTTAAGAGATGATTCATTGTCAGATGGTGGATGCAATTAAAGGACTGGAGAAGCTCGGCTTAAAGGATGCAGATAGTCAAATGACTCATTATCATTGTCACATTTTCTCCTAAAACTATTAATTATACGATACAAAGATAGATTATTCATTATCAACATCTATAAGTGTATCATATCACTTAATATCATTTTGATATCAAAGGCTTCTCAAAATTTTAATATTTTAATATTTAATTTTACTATATTAATATGTAAAAATAGTTTGAAATAAATATGAAATATTATTTATCCTCTTTTATGATTTGCATACATGTGAATAAATTGAAAAGACATACATGTGAATATATTCAAAATACATACAAATCAATAAACTCAAAAGAATACGAAAATTCATTCAGATTTTAAAGGTCATGACTGTGTCAAAAAAATATAAATTCTAATAAAAATAACAAAATAAAATATAGTAATATTTCATGTTTATTTGAAAGTAAATTTCTAATTTCATTTTTTTTTAAATTTAAGATTTTTATCTTTTTTTTTTGTAAATAGAAACATTTGATTATAACAAAATAAGTTAAAGGTGTTTCAAAAAAAAAAAAAGACAAAATAAGTTAAAGTTATTATTTGTTATATTTAGACAACTATCAAAATATCAACCGTTAACAACAATATAACACATGATATGATATTAGGTTATCAAACATAAATCAAACTAAAAAGAATAATTTTACTGTTTAAATAAAAAAATAATAGATACATCTATAAAATTATAACAACGATAATAAGCAATTTACACAAACAAAACAAACTGGCGAGAAATAACGAAGTAAACAATACATATAACCAACCATTTAACTTAAAATAAATTGTTTTTCAAAATTCTCTCATGAGTCATGACAAGGGAGGTGATGTTTTGTGGGTTAGTTGTGCTTCTTTCAATGGCTGCCCTTAGACCAAGTGAACTCCAAGTAAATTCTCTTATTTGAGATTAATGTCTTGCAATGGCCGCCCTCAAACACATGAGGTGATGTTTTGTGACTTTCATGTCTTTTTCATTTTTAAATTTTCTGATTTGAGATTAATGTGATGCTCTGTTTGCAGATTCCGTTGACCTACTCTGATCCAGGGAGCTTAGTAACAACGGCACCAATCTCATGTTCTGACCAAAGATGCAGCTGGGGTGTTCAGTACTCTAATTCACGGTTTTCTGTTCAGAACAACCTTTACGCTTACATGTCTCGGTATAGGGATGGAAATGGAATCTCAGGGTTCTGCGTCTCTGATGTCTTGCCGTTTGACATACGTTTGATTCCTATGACTCTTGGCTATACATGTTGTCTCATTCTTTATTTATTGCTCTCTTTTTTTAGTGTTTTCTTCTTGCATGAGAACTCAAGCTTTTTACTAATGTCACCTACTCACCAGGCTCAAAGAAATGTTTTTAATATATATGTGGTCTTATGGGTTCCACATTGTTTCAAAGGAACACATTTGAGACTTCATGTGTATCTCTATCATCTATAGGTTTCCTCTACAAAGAAAAAATAAACGGAGTTTCACGCAAGGGCGGACCCAGAGCTCTAATTAATATGGGGCACTTGGTGTAACATATATTTAGTTGAGGGACATATAAATAAATTTTGGACTAATTGCTTTAGAGCATCTGCATCAGTGAATTCCATGAAAAAGTATTTTTTTATTATATTTTTTTTCTGTTTGATTTTTGTTTTAAAAAAAAAAATTAATTAATTGGACCAATCGTGGACCGCCATGTGCCGTGGGGCCCGCGCTACAGTGATGATCTGAGTTCAGTGCAGTGAACTCCTAAAAAACAGGTTCACTTTTTTTGTTTATTTTAATTTTTTTTTTAAACTATGTGAACTTCCCATAGAGTTCACTCGATGCAGATGCTTTAAGAAAAAATGAAGAAGAAGGTGGGGCACGTGCCACAACTTTGTTCAACCTGCGTCCACCCCTGTTTCACGTGACTACTGCGACAAGAATAACATGCAGTACCAATAAATACATATGAGTTGATAATATAAAAGAATTTTTTTTTTTTTTGAAGATAATAATATAAAAGAATTGATGTATGAAGATAGTTCTTTTTACCTTGATGAAGTGTTAAGAAAAGTGCTTGCAGTTTTGGCAATGAAGTCTCAAGATGATTTTCTTTGTGGTCTAAGCCCGTTCAACAGGTAACATAAATACACATCAGCATTAAAATCGATTTTAACACTAAAAAAACATAAAGTACAATAATCCCAAATTTAAAAAACACTAATAAAATATTTCATATGATTTTTATTTGAAAGAGACAAATACAAAATCATAAAACAACACAGTCCTAAAACTACAATATAAATTGCTCACTAAAACTAAAACTATCTGTAACACAAATCTAAAAAAGTTTTGGTTATAAAACTTAAAACATTTTTAAAAGCTTACAATTTATGATTAAAATAGCAACAAATACCAAGAATTCGATCATTTTTAGTTATAATTGAAATTTGGAGTAGACAAAATAATCATACTCACACCCAACTTAACGTAGAAGGAAATTTACACAAAATTATATATTTTATAAGAACCGATCCATCAAATTCCGCGCGTAGCGCGGACCTCCCCTAGTATTCTAATATGAAAGATCGAAGATTGACACGCAAAAAATTCACAAGCGTATGATTTTTTCTTATAAACTCTAGAGGCGATTATTTTTTTGCACAAAATTCATTAAAACACTTAAAAGATCTTAGATCCAAAGTTCAGCCCGTGTTGGGTCCAATACAATATAGTTGCTTAATGTGGTTTTAGCAAAACAGTCGGTTTCACCATTAGACAAACAAGGAAGATGAAACTACCAAGAACGGCTGATGAGATCTGATGGATATCTTTCACAATACCATAGATCTTCTCCGGCCTGCACTATTTTGCAAGACCAGATCTAGGATTTTGGGTGATAAACAATTACTAAAATTTTGATAGATGACATATTTTATTTGGTTTATTGTGAATGAGGAAGGTGATTTTTATAGATAAATATGGATAAATTTCTGCTGGTCTTTTGATTAATTTTCTATTAAAAATCCATCAGAAACTCGTCAGAAATTTTAAGATTTTCAAAACAACTGCATAATGGTTATTAATTCCATCAGCAATCCGTTTGAAGTTACAACTACATATTCGGGAATTCATTGATAAATTTCAGACATATGTGTTTTGTCTGAATTTCGTTGGAAGTTCTCGTGCTTTCCTGTAGAGCTACAGAAATAAAGTAGAGAATAGTTAGGTTCTGAATTGGCAAAAAGCATACGCTAGTTGGTGTAGAATAATGTAGTTGTATGGATCATACGCAAAATTTCCCAAGTTTGCCACAATTCTCTCTTTTCTTTCTCCAGGTGCAAGACAATAATCATGTTAATTTACCAATAATGCTTGAGTAAACTGGAAGAGATAAATGATATATTAGGGTTTAACTAGTTTTTAATCTATGTTTTGAGTTTTTTTATCCAGTGAAATAAGTGTTTTGGAGCCTTTTGGTGTTATTTAGTGTTTTTACACGGTTTAGGTCTACTTGGAACAAGGTCGAACTGGATGAAAAAAAATGAAATTGAAAATGCAAAACTATATAGATGCGTCAGACATTTGATACGTAAGTGGATGGCTCGACCATCAAACCTATCGATCAGGACAACCCACATGATGTTCTGGAAAACCCAAGAAAGCTTGTATTGGAATTTAAAGCATGAGAAACACTTCAGTCAAGCCAAAGTCAGTTTGGGTCATGATATTTTGAAAGATAGTTGAATCAGCCACATTCTCATCCATATCGAGCTAGTTCGATCATCCGAGGAACCAAAACATTGGACGAGCTCACCAGGTCGGCTAGGACGAGCTCATCAGGTCGGCTAGGACGAGCTCATCAGGTCATCTAGGACGAGCTCATCAGGTCGGCTAGGACGAGCTCATCAGGTTGGCTAGAATGAGTTTAACACTTTAGACGAGCTCATCAGGTCGGGCTAGGCCAAGGTGAACACTTTGGACGAGCTCATCAAGTCGGGCTAGGACAAGTTGGACGCCTGAGCAAGCTGAGAAAGCTTGTTCGACCACCCAAAAAGCTAAAATGGATAACCTTCATTCTGATCGACCAACGACCAATCCAGGCAGGCCAAAGGAACATATTATTCAGTCTACAAAGTTCAAAGTCGTGCATCAAGTCAAGGGTCTTGACCAGCCAAAGAGTCATTCAACAAACACATTTATTTTAGTCAAAAATTCTTTGTCTTCATTTCTATTTCCTAGGTTTCTTATTCTCGTCAATCCCCTATATAGTAAAGGAGAAGCACTTTTAAAACTTACCATAAAAGTTTAATGGCAAGGAATGTGACGTGGTGACGTGGCTTCACGAGAAGCTTTTATTTAGTAAAACGCTTAGGTGTCATGCAGAGAACGCTTCTTACCAAAACTGTAAATTTAATGCGTTCACACTAACATTCCTTTAAAAAAAACTTCATACCATCTTTATCATTATTTTTCTCGACGAACACTTTTAAGTGATAAACCCTCAGCTTCAAATTTGATTAGTTGATTTATCAATCGTCTCAATATAATCATAGCATCAATAAATCTTCCTTATTTCTCTATATGTTTCTGTTAAAAACGATAACCCATTTGATCTATCGCCATTAAGTCGACTGATTCGTAGAGACGACAAAATGATGAAACTTTAGTATGATGCAAGTGTTAATGAAATAACCATTTTCTCCATACATGCCTTCATGCATTTAGTAGAGCACTCGCGTTCTTGAGAACCGTCTCTCATTACTGAAAGAGGACGTTGAAAATATATTTCTAGATAAATGTGTCATACTCGATTTTGTTACTGTTCGATGAGGTGATATCTGTTTCGAGGAGATTGAATCACTGTAAATCGTCTCAGTTTAGTGTATTAGTCTTCTCGAACAAGCAATATAAGCATTCGAGTGTCACCACCTTCACCGCCATGGGAGCTCTGCATTAGACGACTTTGAAAATGAGGAAAAAATTCAGGAACGAACCACCAGCAAGTCTCACATGCTGGTCACATCCAGAACAACCTTTACAATTTAGAAGATCGAATAACTTTCATTTTTTTTTATTATGCAACTATGTTTTCTGAATTTAAAAAAGCTATACTTTTTTTGTTTCACACAATTATTGTTTTGTTTATAGTATGTTATTGATCCATATTTTTTCGATTTTATTTATTAAATCCCTAAATCCATAACTATTATAACGTGATAAGCGAAAAAAAAAAATATTTTCCGAATCTTCTTCTCAAATGCAAACACCATATATCAAATTTTAATATTAGTGCACCCATTATACCTTTAGTTCTATCTAACTATCACTTAAAGTATATATTATGTTATACATAATCATAATATATCATTTCAACATTAATATAGACATCTTATCCCGCGTAAAGCGCGGGTTACTATCTAGTCCTTTTTGTTTACCAACATATGGAATTCTATAAAAGGAGGAATAACCAAAATGAAAAAAAATGAACCATTTTTATCAACTTTGTGAGACTTTATCTCTTTTGTTCTTTGATCTAGCTCAAATTACCGTTGAGAAACATCTCAAATAAGAGAATGTTTGCATCACTTAGGGATAAAATCCACATGGAGCGTGAATCACACAATAGACTATAAATATTAAGATTAAGCTAGGCAACACTATTAAAAGCGGTAAATAAACAATAAAATTGATTGTGAGATAAATTGGAAAACGTCAGACTTAGGGTTTCATATAGGCAATCAGAACTCAAATTTATAGATGTTAAGGGTTTAATAAGAACAGTCTTGGAACTCGAATTCAATAAGTAACATATCCAGCTCTTGCTGCGAGTATAATCAGATGTCTAAATCCTAGAATTCCAACTCTCGTATGTGAATTCAATTGTTCAGACAAGCATTAATTTCAGTTCGATATGTTAATTAGTTTTCTAAAAAAAACTCTCTTTGTATTTATTAACCTAGCTCAGCATGATTAGATTTAGGAGTCAAACACACTCTCGCGGTTGTCGATTATCATATGATCATGTTTCTTGTTAGCTAATCTAAAATACAAGCAATAAGATCAATCTTTTGAAGGATCCAAGATAATAACCCTGGAAGTTCTATATTTTATAAGTTCATCAAAACTTTAGAAAAACCATAAAATTTAACAAGCAAAGTACTCATACATAATTAAGCAAGACATAAAGATAAACTAAATGAGTTGCATTAAAAAGTCAAAATATAAATATTGGATTTCCAATCAAATCTGTAAAGAGGTCTTCTAATCTTCTCTTCAAAAATTTCTAAGAATAATATAAAGCTTAATTCAATCTTTTTTACCAAGACAATGGCTTTATAAACTATATAAATAGGTTAAAAGTCGGCCACGGGGAATCTTGTAATTTATGGAAACTTCTAGACCAAACTTGATTCGAGAAATAGAGTCGCGTACTCGCATCGGTGTCGATCAACACTCTTTTCAATTTTCGGCCCTCACTTCTATTTTCCTGAATAAGTACATGTTTCTTCATTTTTAAGCTCCAAATGGCTTCATGATCTCCACAATGCTCCAAAACATACCTAGACCTGAAAAGACTTTAAATTAGACTCAAAATATAATATAAAGACTCTAAGTAGGACTTATAATATGGCTAAAACCGGTAAAAACCATAGTATATCATTCTTCTTGAACAATCTATTGTTGGTGTGTCATATCATGCAGTCAAACTCAATCAAACTTTTTGTCATATCCAACAACGACTGTTATAGGGTAAATCAGACGCAATTCCACAACTTTTGTGCAATCTTTCGATCCATTTTCCTTCTGTCGTTGGTGTTAGTAACCCATCGACCAATGGCCTATCCAATTAACCATCAGAAAAGTGCATTCCTTGGTCCAGATCGTATTACGTGGTATCAAAGCACAATTTCCTAGATCGTTATCAACGTCTTAATCATCTCTTGATCTATTCATCTTAAACTCTTATCTATCTATATGTTTGCTAACCGAGCCGGCCGTATAAAAAAGAGTATATAATAAAAGAGAAAGCAAAAAGGAAAGAAAGAACAGTAGAAAATAAATAAAAAGAAAGAAAAGATCCGGGAGAAATCGAATCATGTTTAGGACAATTTTCAGCTGCAAAAATATTTCAACTACCAATCTTACTTCTCTTCTTTGTTGTTTGATTTGGAGGTTCGACTACCGACTTGATTGTTTTGTGAAACTTGAGAGTCTCTGAAAATCTATCCAAAAATTTGAGAAAAAAGAACAAATCATGAGTGAAAGAGGAGAGGAAGAGAACAGGGTGCTGCGCAGAGGAATGTGGAACATTGCTGGTGTCCCAGTGGTGTTAACGAAATGGTCACCAGTGATTGAGAAGGAGAAGCCACCCACACAATCAATTCCTATGTGGGTGCACATCAAAAATGTTCCAGTGAAGCTGTTCTCGTGGCAGGGTCTGAGCTTTGTGACAAGTCCATTGGGGAGTCCAGTGAGATTGCATCCGGAGACAACTCAATGTCTCAACATTGAAGTGGCAAAGATATTTGTGAAGGTGGACCTTTCAAAAGATTTGCCAAAGAAGATGAAGTTTAATATAGAGGGAGAGGAAGTCATGGTGGAATACATCTACCCGTGGCTACCAACAAAGTGCCCAAAATGTGAGAAGTGGGGACATACAGTAAAGAGATGTCCACAAGGGAATGAAGAGCAGTCCGAGGAGAAAGACCAAATTGAAGAGGGAGAAATAAGAGAAGTTCAGAGTGAGGAAAAAGTGGAGAAGGAAGGAAAGGAGGAAGACAGAGTGGGTCACATGGAAAATAAGGAGGAAGAGAAGAAGCTTGAAGAAGTTGAGGAAAGTACGGAGAAAGAGAAGGAACTAGAGTGGTCAGAAATTACTCCAGGGAAAGCTAGTCGCTCCCCTAATACGAGTCAAAGGGGATTGGAATATGATCAAGTTTCTCTTATTACAGAATCCAGATTCTCGGTTTTATCACCAGAAGAAGGAATGCAAGATGATGAGGAGAATGTAGAACAGATTGCAGTGCAGTCTAATTCGAAATTGAAGGAAAAGGAGGAAGTAAGAGTGTCAAGGCAAGTCTTGCCTAGAGACTCAAAGTTGAATCACAGATATTTGGGAGACAAAGGAGGTCAGAAAGCTCAGGAAGGCGATCCTAGCTATCTGAAAAAGAAGAAATCTCGACGCTAATATGTCTGGATTCTATTGGAATATAAGAGGTTTTAATAAAGCATCTAAACAGGAGGTGGTCAAAGAATGGGTGAAGAAGAGAGGGTTTCAATTTGGTTGTCTAATAGAAACTAGAGTGAAGGAGAATAAAATCAGGAGGATTGTAAATAAAGTGTTTCCAGGGTGGTCCTATATGGAGAACTATGAACACAATAGGTTGGGAAGAATGTGGATTGTGTGGAAGCAGGGGTAAGGGTTACGCCTTGTTTTCAGAGTGAGCAGCTTATCACAGTATCTATACTAATGGAGGGTTTGGAGGAAGAATTTTACTGTTCTTTTGTTTATGGTTTGAATTTGGAGGAAGAGAGAAGAGAGCTTTGGAGAGATCTCAAATCCCATCAAGATTCTCCAATTATCAGCAAAAGGGTGTGGATCATTCAGGGAGATTTTAATGAGATATTATCAGGAATTGAGCATTCAGTAGAAAGCTCTTCTCATGATTCAGTGGGTATGAGAGAATTTCAAGAAGCTGTTGAGTATTGTCGTTTGTTGGACATGTCGTATCAAGGTCCAAGGTTTACCTGGTCAAATAAGAGAGAAAATGGTATTATCTGTAAGAAGTTGGACCAGACTTTGGTAAATGAGGTATGGCTTCAGAGCTATCCTCAATCATATTGTGTATTTGAAGCTGGTGGCTGTTCGGATCATCAGAGATGCAGGGTTATCATAAAAATGGATCTGTTGAAGCCAAGAAAGCCCTTCAAATTCGTAAATGCGCTTGTTGACACTCCGGAATTTCTCAGGGTGGTAGAGAGCTTCTGGTCTGGAACTGAGAATCTGTTTGTCTCAACTTCTGCTTTGTTTCGGTTGTCAAAGAAGCTAAAAGCTTTGAAGCCACTACTGAGGAAGCTAGGAAAAGAAAAATTTGGAGATATTTTTAAAAGAACGGGGAAAGCATATAAGGTTCTCTGCGAAGCCCAAATCAAGACATTGGAGGATCCTAATCAGAATAATGTGGTGGCAGAATCAACTGCTTATGGAAGGTGGTCTCTTCTGTCAATGGTGGAAGAGAGGGTTATCAGTCAAAAAGCAAAAGTCCATTGGCTAAGTGTGGGAGATGGAAACAATAAGAACTTTCATCAAGCAGCTAAAGTGAGAGAAGTTAGAAATGCCATAAAAGAAATCAAGAGGCTTGATGGTTCAGTACCAGAGAGTCAAGAAGATATAAAGTGGGAGGCAGTAGATCATTTTCGAAACTTCCTCACACATATTCCATCAGACTACAGAGAAGTGCCAAGGGTGAATTGAAGCTGCTTTTAAACTATGAATGTTCTGAGGAAGATGGAAGAATGTTGATTGGGGTAGTTTACTGCGGAGGAGGTTAAGAAAGTTCTATTCTCTATGGCAGCGGACAAGTCTCCAGGCCCTGATGGCTACACGAGTGAGTTCTTCAAAGCTTCATGGTCTATTACAGGCAGGGATTTTGTGGTTGCGGTTCAATCATTTTTGAGAAAGGTTTTCTGCCAAAGGGCATCAACTCCACCATTCTGGCTCTTATACCGAAGAAGAATGATGCCACCTACATGAAAGACTATAGACCTATCTCATGCTGCAACGTATTGTACAAGGTAATCTCGAAAATTCTTGCCAATCGCATGAAAAGACTTCTGCCATTGTTTATATCGCTAAACCAATCAGCTTTTGTTAAAGATCGTCTGATCATGGAGAACGTTCTTCTAGCTTCGGAGTTGGTAAAGAGTTATAATAAGGACTCAGTCACAGAGAGATGTGCAGTGAAGATTGATATATCAAAGGCTTTCGACTCGGTTCAGTGGTCGTTTCTGCTATCTGTGTTGGAAGCTTTGAATTTTCCAGCAAAGTTCATTCTCTGGATTAAGAAATGTATAGAGTTGGTGTCTTTCTCTATTCAAATTAACGGCGAGCTGGCAGGATATTTCAATAGTAGAAGAGGGCTACGTCAAGGATGCGCACTCTCGCCATACTTATTTGTGATCTGTATGCAAGTGTTAACAAAGCTTCTTGATAAAGCTGCAGTGGAGAGAAGGATTGGCTACCACCCGTATTGCAGAGATTTGAATTTGACTCATATATGCTTCGCTGATGATGTCTTAGTCTTCTCAGATGGGAAAAAGAGTTCAATTGAAGGGATTCTAGAGGTGTTTCAGGAGTTTGCTAAGATATCAGGCTTGAATATTAGTCTTGAGAAGTCTACCCTGTTCTTGGCGGGAGTTAAGAGTGAAGATAGTGCCTCTATACTGGAGCAATTCCCATTTGAAGCTGGTTCACTGCCAGTAAGGTATCTTGGTCTTCCTTTACTAACAAAGAAGATGAGTGTACAAGATTATTCTCCTCTGATATCAAGAATAAGAACTCGTGTTTCTTCTTGGACTGCAAGGCACTTGTCATTTGCAGGAAGACTTCAACTGATTGGTTCAGTGATATACAGCATCACCAACTTTTGGATGTCGGCTTTTCGCCTTCCGAGTCAGTGTATAAAGGAAATCCACAGCATCTGCTCTGCTTTTCTCTGGTCTGGACCAACGCTATCCACACGGAAAGCAAAAATTGCGTGGGCTGATGTTTGTAAACCAAGAGATGAAGGTGGGTTGGGTTTGAGGAATTTGTTGGAAGCAAACAGAGTGGCTTGTCTGAAGTTAATATGGAGAGTGTTATCTGCAAGGTCTTCGCTATGGGTTAAATGGATTTGGAAGTATCTCATAAGGAAGGGATCGTTCTGGAGTGTAAATGAAAGGAGCACTCTAGGCTCTTGGATGTGGAGAAACTCCTGAATGAGAGCTGTTGCAGTGCAGTATTTTAAGGTGGAGATAAACAGTGGCTCTACTACTTCTTTCTGGTTCGATAGATGGTCACCTTTGGGGGTTCTTATTGATTTCACTGGAGGAAGAGGCTGTGTAGAATTGGGTATTCCAATAATGCAACGGTGGAGAGAGTCATTCAAACTTATAGGAGAAGAAGGCGTAGAGTTCCTATTTTACAGCAGATAGAACAAGAGATTATGGTTCTGCAGGAGAGAAGTCTTAATCAGCTGGATGATGTTTGTTTGTGGAAAAGAGAGAGTGGTGACTACGCATCGGAGTTTTCTACTTCCCAAACTTGGAACTTGTTACGAGAAAAGAAGCAGAAGGTTCCCTGGTCTAAAGGTATTTGGTTTCCTGAAGCCACACCAAAATTCTCCTTTATGGCATGGATTGTCATTCATAACAGGCTGGCTACTGGTGATAGGATACTTAAGTGGAATCCTCAAGCAGTGTCTGTTTGCTGGTTATGTAAAACACATTTGGAGACTAGAGATCATCTTTTTTTCGAGTGTGATTCATCAAAGAAGTCTGGTTGGGGTTAACTAGAGGCTTAACAGGCAGTGGAGTGTGTCAATGGGCGCAGGTTATGCAGATACTGATCAATGGCTTACATGAAAGGGTAGTGACGTTCTTATGGAGGTATTGTTTCCAATCTGTTCTTCATGCGATTTGGATGGAGAGGAATACGAGGCGTGTGGAGGATAAAGCTCTGCCAACTTCTTGTCTTATGGTAAAGTTGGACAAACAGGTCAGAAACAGAATTACTTCTTTGAGAAGAAAGAATGGAGGTAAATATGAGAAAGCAATGGAGGAATGGTTTAAAAGAAGGTGAAGAAAGGAGTATAGAAGTTAAGCAATAGATATGAGTTCTTTTTTGTAATAGGAAGCAGTCCCCTCTGTAAAAAGGTTTTTTTGAAGTGAATAAATTTAAAATTCTTTCAAAAAAAAAAAAAAGAAGAGAAATCATGTGCATGTCCTAGACAAACGAGAACAAAGGAGATTGGCATTTGACAACAGTTTGAGGAATTCAAAGAAAGAGTTATCCAGATCAGTTGAGCCACAACTCAGAAAAGGAGTAGCAACACCTGATGTATGTTCTGGTTCACTTGTTGAGAAAAAAAACATTCCATGGTGGAGAAAATAGAAAAAGAACCAAGTTTCTGAAGTGATTCCAGTCATTGCTGGTTAAGAAACCGAACCAGAAATTCCATTTCCAATGATACAAAGGCATGAAGGTCAAACCATGAATGAGCTCGTAGGAAACACACTGATTCCTTTGAAATTACCAGTGAGAACAAGATTGTAGTGTTTTCAATCGGTCTTTGGATGGCTGTTTTTCGAAAAGGTGATTTTGAGTTTGTTAACCCTAAATTTGTTTTCCCTAGCTGTTTTGTTTCTTTGTCTCAGGTTAATGGTGAAGACAGGCTAATATACTCAAATTATCATTTAAGCTACTCTCTCAATGAGATGTTTCACTGTAGCATTTAAAGGTTAAATCCACCTTGGCTCTAAGATTACACAATAGACTTTCATTTTCAAGTCAAGTTAAACAATAGAGAATGAAATGCAGTGAATAACAATTAAACCAAGAAGGCTGTAAGTTATCAAAGATGAGAGGAGTTAGACCCAATGAAACTCGCAGGTGTTCAGACCTGTAGATAAGATAATTATCAGGAGTTTAATTAAGATTCATTCTCAAACTCAAACTCAAAACAACAATCAATCAACTCTCATTTCAGAGACTATATGATGTCTAAATCCTAGAATCCCTACTTTTGTTGCAAATTCAATTATATCAGACTAGCAATAAACTAAGTTTTGATCAGTTCACTAAATCCTCACACCAGCTCTCGCTGAAATAAACATTTAGCTCATCTAAGTTCAGTTCCAGAAATTGATTACACTGTTGTGTCTCACGTTTATCCTAAGATCTAGATTCAAGGTGATTAATCGAGAAACAAGCGTTATAGACAACTTAGATGAAGAACTAATGGATTACCCTAACAATCCTATCAAGCATAACAATTCATTCAATAGCCTTTGAAGAACTGTAATATAACACGATATTTACTCAGGCGTGATCAAAGTACACATAATTATAGACTGAATAGATTGCAAAAATAATAACCAACGGGAGTTCCAAGAAAACTCTAAGAGAGTTTTTCTCTCTTCTCTCAATCTAAAATAAAGTTTAGCCGTCAAGAATGGCTTAGAAACAAATAATATAGGTTAACACATTATAGGCCCAGGGCCGGGCCTGATAATTTCGGGCCCAGAAGCAAAAAACAATTTTGGTCCATAATCTAAATAAAACATGAAAATATTAAAAGGTGTTCCCATGTAATTACCTCCAGCAGTAATATACCTAGCTTTTGCCACCAAAACTAGAGAGAAACATCAGTTATTCTTGGCCTCTAAAGTAAATATTTTATTGTTGGCCCCAAAGCCAATACTTGATCTGCTTGGTATCAGGCACAGCCATGTATAGGCCCTTTTGTAAATAAAAGAAACTTTGGGGCCAAACTAAAATTCTGGAAACCTGATAAAAACTCATCAGGAGTAAATCAGAAGGAGTGTTGATCGACACTATGCCACACCCCTGACAGTTTCCCCTCACGCTTTAGACGGACCACTTTCAGTAAAACGAGCATAACTTTGGTGCAACTGTCTGATCGACCTCAACCCGGTGGAAATATTAAGATAACTAAATTCTATATCTTGTATCAAAATATGGGATTCACCCGATTCTGGGAAGTCTTCCATCCGTTGCTATATTTCTGACATATCTACACATTTCAGCACCTCAAATTGCTTCAGAATCTTCAAAGTTTCCCAAAACGTACCTAGAACTGAAAAGACTCTAAAATGACTCGGAATACATAATAAAGACTTCAAAATTCCTCTCTTCAATACTCTAAAGGTGGTATGTGCACGGGCCAGTATAGGTCTGGGCATAAAATCCGGAACCCGAAATTTGAACCGAACCCGAACCAAAAAACCTGATCCGTTATTCGATCTGAAATGTAAAAATACCCGAATGGGTTTTTTAGGGTGGTATGAAACATATCAGAACCCAAAATGTTATTAACCAAACCCAAACATGTAACCCGAAAAATCCAAAATTAATAGGTAATATAAATATTTGAAATATATATAAGCATTTAAAATACTCAATTCAATATTTATGTTGATATGATATAGAAAAATAAACATTAAAATTTAAATAAATACCTTAAATACTTAATTAGTTATAAATAAGTACTTTATAAATTTGCTTGTTTTAATAACAAATCTATTCTATTTATAAGGTAATTCATCTTGTTTACAAAATCCAAAATACCCGCTCTAAACCCAACGGGACTCGAACGCCCATACCTAGGCCAATATATGTTGTCATTTTCTTGGTAGCCGCATGAGAGATGGATCGTAAGGCAGAAGTGGCCTTTCTATAATGATGACCGCACGGTCTTCCTGCTCCAGGGTGATGGTTCCGGCTACCAGGGGCGGTATTTGGGTTTATAGTGTGGAACCATGGAAGGTGTTGGGAAACAATAATCCAGAAAGATATTACTCCAGCTTCCGAGCACGACCTTCAGATTCCCGACTGGATAAATCCTGGCTCAAACTCTTCTCTCCCTTCCTCCAGGTAAAAATGGAAGATTTCTACTAAGGGGGATTCTTCAATATTTTTGAATATGGAAGTCACTGAAAATCGACTGTGACTCAACTATATAAGGGGAGCCTAAACCCTAGAACAAGGGATCGACAAACAGAGACTAGGAGAATAGAACTAGGCGACTAGAACTAAATTTTATACATCAAACGTTGTACTTCATGCTCAAAGAATCAATAATACATTTCTTTTAGTTTGAAATCTTGTTTCTTTATTGCTTACTTGTTGTTCCATAGTGATATCACTCAAATTACTCCAATAAGTGACTTTTACACTCTCAAATAAGAGGTTTAGTCGTAGTACTTAGGGATCGAATCCACAAGGAGCTAGGGCACACAATAGATCCTAACCAGTTTATGATTAAGCTAGGCAAACAGAGTAAATCAATAAAAAGTAAAGGTGAACAAGGTAGTTTTTCAGTTGATTGATTGGTTGAAAGTAAACAATTATGAGAAATGAGCTAGATCTAGGGTTTCAGGTAATCATAATTATAATATATAGATGCTTAGGTTGTCAATCCTATAACTCGAATTCTAGTGAGAAAGTATTCCAGCTTCCGCGTGCAAATCAATTCTATTGATTAAATCCAATATCTCATATGTCGCTTGTTGATACGGACCGACCGTCGATCAATACTATGAGATTAGCGTTGATCGATGTTTCCTTAGGCACGCTTTAGAGGGTTGATCGATAGGTTCACTAGTCTTAACTAAATCAGCCGTCGTTTGTTTCTAGCAATCCTAGCTCAAGGGAATTAATTCTGGTAACAAACCATGCCGCCGCGTGCGCCTAGTTACACTAAGTTTAGGGTTCTAGTTAGCTACTCTAGAACACAAGCATTACAAGAAATTTCTTGAAGGATATCTATCACCTTATCAGTTCTATAGTTTGGGCTAATCCCTCATAACCTTACCTAAACCCTAAATCTAACAATAGAAATACTCAGACAAAAGAAAGCAGAACATAGCAAATAACTGAATAGAATGCATAAAAAAAATAAGGTAGAAAAATTGGAGTTCCAATACAAATCTCTGAAGGAGTCTTACATATTTTCTCCAAACTACTAAAACCCTAAATATGTTTGTGCTGTGAAAATATAAAAGTATGAAAGCGTCTCTTGCCCAAAAAATTGGTAGAACACATAAATATTAGGTTAAAGTCGGTCAAAGGTATTTCTGTAATTGATGTGGAACTTGAGCTTCAAGTCGGCTAGAACCAAGTTGGGCCTTGCGCGCTTCGCTGTTGATCGACGACAAGATATTTTTGTCGATCGATATTTAACTCTGAATGTCGACTCTAGAATGGTTTGACGAACAACTCGAGCTTTATCTCCAAAATGCTCCAAAGTCACCACATATCTCCAAAACACTCATGAACCTATAAATACTCTAAAAAGACTCTAAAACATAATAAATAGATTCTAAAAAACTTATATAATGGCTAAAAAACCGGTAAAATCTATGGTATATCACATAGTACCTAAAGATCCCACCTAACAATACCCTAACAGTTTAGTGCTAGAAGGATGGGATAATCTAAGCTATGTGACGATGATAGACAGTAAGCATGTCGAGCAGCCTCTGTCCACCACGGTCAAAATTAAATTATAAGCTCGAATCAAAGCCTTGCAAAGCCAAGTCACCGAGATGGATAAAGCTCGAAACGGCGCTGCAAATAATCATGAGCTTCTCTCGGAAGTTCAAATCCTTAAAGACCACGCTGAACGAACACTCCAAGCTATTGGAGCAAAGTGTGGAGATTTTTTTCTTAGCTCGAAGCTGAAAACCTAGTA
>NW_026016403.1:90000-91508 GCF_020379485.1 Brassica napus
ATGCTTCATAAGGATGGTTAAAGCTATTTTCTGGTAAATTTTCATAAATTTCTTTTGCTTCTAACCATGTCTTTTGCATGCTACAAAGGTCGGAGTTTCGTGGTCTATACGGATGTCTACAGCAACTTTTGATCAACACTTGACATCCTAAACTCTTTGTTGACATATTTTTGATGTTTCCTTTCAGAAAACTTTCTTCTTCAAAATATTAATTTTTGCATTTTTGGCTTCTCGGGTGATTTTGGCTGTCCGTGGTGATTTTGGCCCACGTCCGTGTGTGTCCGTGTGTCCGTCAGTGCACACAGGACGTCCGTCAGCACACGCAGGACGTCCGTGGCTGTCCGTGTGTGTCCGTGTGTCCGTCAGTGCACACAGGGCGTCCGTCAGCACACGCAGGACGTCCGTCAGCACACGCAGGACGTCCGTCAGCACACGCTGGCCCTTCCCGTGGCTGTCCGTGTGTGTCCGTGTGTCCGTCAGTGCACACAGGACGTCCGTCAGC
Organism: Brassica napus; assembly: GCF_020379485.1. NCBI lineage: Eukaryota > Viridiplantae > Streptophyta > Magnoliopsida > Brassicales > Brassicaceae > Brassica > Brassica napus. The sequence continues at coordinate 90,503 of NW_026016403.1, forward strand.
ACACACAGGACGTCCGTCAGCACACGCAGGACGTCCGTGGCTGTCCGTGTGTGTCCGTGTGTCCGTCAGTGCACACAGGACGTCCGTCAGCACACGCAGGACGTCCGTCAGCACACGCAGGACGTCCGTCAGCACACGCTGGCCCTTCCCGTGGCTGTCCGTGTGTGTCCGTGTGTCCGTCAGTTGCACACAGACGTCCGTCAGCACACACAGGACGTTCGTCAGCACACGCAGGACGTCCGTCAGCACACGCAGGACGTCCGTGGCTGTCCGTGTGTGTCCGTGTGTCCGTCAGTGCCACAGGACGTCCGTCAGCACACACAGGACGTCCGTCAGCACACGCAGGACGTCCGTCAGCACACGCAGGACGTCCGTGGCTGTCCGTGTGTGTCCGTTGTCCCGTCAGCACACGCAGGACGACCGTCAGTACACCACAGGACGTCCGTCAGCACACAAAGGACGTCCGTGGCCGTCCGTCAGTACACCAGAGGACGTCCGTGGCCGTCCGTCAGCACACGCAGGACGTCCGTCAGTACACAGAGGACGTCCGTGGCCGTCCGTCAGCACACACAGGGCGTCCGTCAGCACACGCAGGACGTCCGTGCCTGTCCGTTAGCACACACAGACTGTCCGTGTGGCTGATCCGTGTACTGATCCGTGTACTGAACTCATATCCGCATGCTGGCCACACAGATCAGCATGCTGGCCCTTCCCGTGTACTGTCGTCCTCCGTGTACTGATCCGGTACTGAACTCATAGCATCAGCACATGCTGACCACACATATCCGCATGCTGCCTTCCCGTGGACTGTCCGTGTTACTGATCCGTGTACTGAACTCATATCAGCATGCTGACCACACAGATCAGCATGCTGGCCCTTCCCGTGGACTGATCCGTGTACTGATCTGGACTAAGCTCGAGTTTTGATGACTGGACTGTCCAAGTCAGTCTGATTAGTCAAGTAGTACTTATGCTGGTCCATCATCCAACCAAGTGTTAACATTTT
>NW_026016404.1:0-2500 GCF_020379485.1 Brassica napus
CTTTTTTTATTATATTGATGATCCGATCCGCAAGGGCCATGATGGGAATTGTTTGATCGTCTTTCTCCCGAATAAGAGGCGAAACATAATCAACTTGAATTCGGGACAGCTATTCGAAATCTTAGTGAAAGACTGGATTTGTTATCTCATGTTTGCTTTTCGTGAAAAAATACCAATTGAAGTGGAGGGTTTCTTCAAACAACAAGGAGCTGGGTCAACTATTCAATCAAATGATATTGAGCATGTTTCCCATCTCTTCTCGAGAAACAAGCGGGCTATTTCTTTGCAAAATTGTGCTCAATTTCATATGTGGCAATTCCACCAAGATCTCTTCGTTAGTTGGGGGAAGAATCCGCACGAATCGGATTTTTTGAGGAAAATATCGAGAGAGAATTGGATTTGGTTAGACAATGTGTGGTTGGTAAACAAGGATAGATTTTTTAGCAAGGTACGAAATGTATCGTCAAATATTCAATATGATTCTACAAGATCTAGTTTCGTTCAAGTAACGGATTCTAGCCAATTGAACGGATCTTCTGATCAATTCATAGATCCTTTCGATTCCATTAGTAATGAGGATTCGGAATATCACTATCACACATTGATCAATCAAAGAGAGATTCAACAACTAAAAGAAAGATCGATTCTTTGGGATCCTTCCTTTATTCAAACGGAAGGAAGAGAGATAGAATCAGACCGATTCCCTAAATACCTTTCTGGATATTCCTCAATGCCCCGGCTATTCACGGAACGTGAAAAGCGAATGAATAATCATCTGCTTCCGGAAGAAAGCGAAGAATTTTTTTGGAATTCTACAAGAGCCATTCGTTCTTTTTTCTCTGACAGATGGTCAGAACTTCATCTGGGTTCGAATCCTACTGAGAGGTCCACTAGGGATCAGAAATTGTTGAAGAAAGAACAAGATGTTTCTTTTGTCCCTTCCAGGCGATCGGAAAATAAAGAAATAGTTAATATATTCAAGATAATTACGTATTTACAAAATACCGTCTCAATTCATCCTATTTCATCAGATCTGGGATGTGATACGGTTCCGAAGGATGAACTGGATATGGACAGTTCCAATAAGATTTCATTCTTGAACAAAAATCCATTTTTTTATTTATTTCATCTATTCCATGAACGGAAGAGGGGGGGATACACGTTACGCCACGATTTTGAGTCAGAAGAGAGATTTCAAGAAATGGCAGATCTATTCACTCTATCAATAACCGAGCCGGATCTGGTGTATCATAAGGGATTTGCCTTTTCTATTGATTCCTACGGATTGGATCAAAGACAATTCTTGAAGGAGGTTTTCAACTCCAGGGATGAATTGAAAAAGAAATCTTTATTGGTTCTACCTCCTATTTTTTATGAAGAAAATGAATCTTTTTATCGAAGGATCAGAAAAAATTGGGTCCGGATCTCCTGCGGGAATTTTTTTGAAGATCCAAAACCAAAAAGAGTGGTATTTGCTAGCAACAACATAATGGAGGCAGTCAATCAATATAGATTGATCCGAAATCTGATTCAAATCCAATTCCAATATAGTCCCTATGGGTACATAAGAAATGTATTGAATCGATTCTTTTTAATGAAGAGACCTGATCGCAACTTCGAATATGGAATTCAAAGGGATCTAATAGGAAATGATACTCTGAATCATAGAACTATAATGAAAGATACGATCAACCAACATTTATCGAATTTGAAAAAGAGTCAGAAGAAATGGTTCGATCCTCTTATTTTTCTTTCTCGAACCGAGAGATCCATAAATCGGGATCCTAATGCATATAGATACAAATGGTCCAATGGGAGCAAGAATTTCCAGGAGCATTTGAAACATTTCGTTTCTGAGCGGAAGAGCCGTTTTCAAGTAGTGTTCGATCGATTATGTATTAATCAATATTCGATTGATTGGTCTGAGGTTATTGATAAAAAAGATTTGTCTAAGTCACTTCGTTTCTTTTTGTCCAAGTTACTTCGTTTTTTGTCCAAGTTACTTCTCTTTTTGTCTAACTCACTTCCTTTTTTCTTTGTGAGTTTCGAGAATATCCCCATTCATAGGTCTGAGATCCACATCTATGAATTGAAAGGTCCGAACGATCAACCCTGCAATCAGTTGTTAGAATCAATAGGTCTTCAAATCGTTCATTTTAAAAAATTGAAACCCTTTTTATTGGATGATCATAATACTTCTCAAAAATCGAAATTCTTGATCAATGGAGGAACAATATCACCATTTTTGTTCAATAAGATACCAAAGTGGATGATTGACTCATTCCATACTAGAAAGAATCGCAGGAAATCTTTTGATAACACGGATTCCTATTTCTCAATCGTATCCCACGATCAAGACAATTGGCTGAATCCCGTGAAACCATTTCAGAGAAGTTCATTGATATCTTCTTTTTCTAAAGCAAATCGACTTCGATTCTTGAATAATCCACATCACTTCTGCTTCTATTGTAACAAAAGATTCCCTTTTTATGTGGAAAAG
>NW_026016404.1:15000-20000 GCF_020379485.1 Brassica napus
AATTCCACGTTCGAACATACTATAACTATAAAACAGTTTCTGAAAATCGAGATGGAAATAAAGAAAATTCTAATTTAGAATTTTTCAAAATAAAAAAAAAAGAGGATCGTTTTTTATGGTTTGAAAAACCTTTTGTAACTCTAGTTTTCGATTATAAAAGATGGAATAGACCAAATCGATATATAAAAAATGATAAAATTGAAAATACTGTAAGAAATGAAATGTCACAATATTTTTTTTATACATGCCAAAGTGATGGAAAAGAACGAATATCTTTTACATATCCCCCCAACCTTTCAACTTTTTTTGAAATGATACAAAAAAAGATCCCTTCATTTACAACAGAAAAAAAAACCTCGGATCAAGTTTATACTTGTTGGAGTTTGGTCAATGAAGAAAAAAAGGAAAATTTAAAAAACGAATTTTTAAATAGAATTGAAGCTTTAGATAAAAAAGGGTCTATTGAAAATATACTGGAAAAAACAACTCGATTTTGTCATAACGAAACTCAAAAAGAATATTTACCTAAAATTTATGATCCATTTTTACATGGGATTTCGCGCGGAAGAATCAAAAAATTATCTCCGTTCCAAATCATAACCAAAACCTATAAAAAAAAGAATATAAGAGGATCTTGGATAAACAAAATTCATGCTATACTTCTGAAGATTAATTCTCAAAAATTTGAGCAAACAATAGAAAAATTTAAAAGAAAGTCTTTATCAATAGAGAAAAAACTTTATTTTTTTTCCGAACCCCAAGAAGAAAAAATTCAGTCAGAAGAAGAAATAAAAATTTTCAAAATTTTATTTGATGTCGTTATAATTTATAATAATGATCAAACTCTTATAAAAAATTTTATTGATTTCCATGAAATCAATAAACAAGTTCCTCAATGGTCATACAAATTAACAAGTGAATTGGAAGAATTGGAAGCTGAAACTGAAGAAAATATACCAACCGAACCTGGAATTCGTTCAAGAAAAGCAAAACGTGTAGTGGTTTTTACTGATTTAAAAGAACCGCATAACGAGATTTATACTAATCTCAAAGATAATCAAAATTCTGATCAAACAGATGAAATGGCTTTGATCCGTTATTCACAACAATCTGATTTTCGTCGAGAGATAATTAAAGGATCCATGCGTTCCCAAAGGCGTAAAACTGTTATTTGGGAATTTTTGCAAGCAAAAGCACATTCGCCCCTTTTTTTTGATAGAATAGATAAATTTTTTTTTTTTCGTTTGATATATGGGGGCTAAAAAAAAAAATTCTTAGAAATTTCATGTGGAAAAAAAAAATTTTTTTTGATAAAAACGAAGAAGAACAATCAAAAAAAGAAGAACAAAGACGTATAGAAATTGCGGAAACTTGGGATAGCTTCTTATTTGCTCAAATAATAAGAGGTTTTATTTTAGTAACTCAATCTATTCTTAGAAAATATATTATATTACCTTTATTGATAATAATTAAAAATAGCATCCGTATCGTATTATTTCAACTTCCCGAGTGGGAAGAGGATTTAAAGGAGTGGAAACGTGAAATGCATGTTAAATGTACTTATAATGGGGTTCAACTATCCGAAACAGAATTTCCACGAAACTGGTTAACGGATGGTATTCAGATAAAAATCCTATTTCCGTTTTATCTTAAACCTTGGCATAAATATAAATTTCAATCATCTCAGAAGGCTCGACTAAAAAAAACAAAAGGAGAAAAAAATGATTTTCGTTTTTTAACAGTTTGGGGGCTGGAAACTGACCTACCTTTTGGTTCTACCAAACCAAAGCCTTCTTTTTTTAAACCTATTTTTAAAGAATTAAAAAAAAGAATCAAAAAATCCAAAACGAAGTCTTTTCCGGTTTTAAGGATTTTCAAAGAAAGAGCAACAATTTTCCTAAAAGTCGAAAAAGAAATTAAAAACTGGATTATAAAAAACTTGCTTTTTCTAAAAGAAAAAAAAAAAAACCTTTCAAAACGAAATAGAATTCCATTAGTTGGCCCGAGAGAAATATATGAATTAAATGAAACTAAAAAAGATTCAATAATGAGTAATCAGATGATTCATGAACTATCTGTTCAAAAAAAATCGACGGAGTGGCCAAATTCTTCACTCAGCGAAAACAAAATAAAAAATGTGATTGATAAAATAAAGACAATCAGAAATCAAACGAAAAAAATTTCAAAAGAAAAAGAAAAACTAACTAATAGTTGTAACAAACTGTGTTATGATTCTAAAATAATTGAGTCATCAAAAAAAAGTTGGCAGACATTAAAAAAAAAAAAAACTCGATTAATTCGTAAATCTTTTTTTTTTTTCAATTTTGCGTTGAACAACTGTCTATTTCTATTTTTCTAGGTATTATTAATATTCCAAGAATTACTACACAACTTTTTGTTGATTCAACAAAAAAAATTCTTGATGTATATATTTACAAGAATGAGGAAAATGGAGAAAAAAAAAAAAAAAAAAATACCATTTATTTTATTTCGACTATAAAAAATTTCATATCAAAAAAAAATTTTTTTAGTTATGACTTATGCTCTTTATCACAAGCATATGTATTTTACAAATTATCACAAATTCAAGTTAGTAACTTTTCTAAATTAAAGTCTTTTTTTGAATATAACATATACATAACATCCTTTTTTGTTAAGAATCAAATAAAAGATTTTTTTAAAGAACAAGGAATCTTTCATTATGAATGGAAAGATAAAACCCTTTTAAATTCCGAAATAAATCAATGGAAAAACTGGTTACGAAGTCATTCTCAATATAATTTACCTCAGATTGCATGGGCTAGATTAGTAACCCAAAAATGGAAAAAAAAACTAAACCAAGACTCTCTAGTTCTAAATCCAAGTTTAAACAAAGTGGATTCATACGAAAAAAAAATTTTTGATAATTACAAAAAACAAAATTTTTGTGAGGCTAACTTATTTTTCAATCCAAAACATAAACAGAATTTCAAAAAGGATTCTATATATAATCTTTTTTGCTACAAATCTATTCATTCTACAGAAAAATTTTTTGATATGTCTACAGGCCTAGAAAATTTTTTAATCTCTTGTTTTCTAGAAAAATATAATATTCGCAGTATAGGGGAAATTTTGCATAGAAAATATTTGGATTGGAGAATTCTCAACTTTTGGTTTAGAAAAAAAGTAAATATTGAGCTTGATACTAGGAGTAAAAAAAATATATTAAAACTAAAGTTAAGAATTATAAAAGAATTTATAAAATAACTAAGACGAGTCTTGCCAATCAAAAAATAAATTTTTTTGATTGGATGGGAATGAATGAAGAAATACTAAATCCTCGTATAACAAATTTTGACTTTTTTTTCTTTCCAGAATTTTTCTTATTTTCTAGTACATATAAAATGAAACCGTGGGTCATACCAATTAAATCACTTCTTTTCAATTTTAATGAAACAAAAAATGTGAATAAACAGATCACCCTAAAGAAAAAAGGTTTTATACCATCAAACGAAAAAAATTCCTTCGGTTTTTTAATCTAAATAAAGAAGAAAACGAATCAGCAGGTCAAGAAGAGTTTGAATCAGATAAAGAAACAAAAAAAATACGGAATCAGCTCTATCAAAGCAAGAAAAAAATATTGAAGAATTATACAGAATCGAAGATAAAAAAACGTAAAAATAAAAAAAACCAAAAAGCAATACCGAAGCGGAACTTGACTTATTTTCAAAAGTTCAAGTTCCGCTTCGGTATTGCTTTTTGGTTTTTTTATTTTACGTTTTTTTATCTTCTTCTGTCTAATTTTCTTCCATTTTTTTCTTGCTTTGATAGAGCTGATTCGTAATTATTTTGTTTTCTTTATCTGATTCAACTCTTCTTGACCTGCTATTCGTTTTTCTTCTTTATTAGATTAAAACCGAAGGAATTTTTTTTCGTTGATGGATAAAAAACCTTTTTTTCTTAGGGTGATCTGTTATTCACATTTTTTGTTTCATTAAATTGAAAAGAAGTGATTTATTGGTATGACCCACGTTTTCATTTAATGTACTAGAAATAGAAAAATTCTGGAAAGAAAAATTCAAAATTTGTATACGAGGATTTAGTATTTCTTCATTCATTCCCATCCAATCAAAAAAATTTATTTTTTGATTGGCAAGACTCGTCTTAGTTATTTTATAAATTCTTATATTCTTAACTTTAGTTTTAATTATTTTTTTTACTCCTAGTATCAAGCTCAATATTTACTTTTTTTCTAAACCAAAAGTTGAAATTCTCCAATCCAAATATTTTCTATGCAAAATTTCCCTATACTGCGAATATTATTTTTTCTAGAAACAAGAGATTAAAAATTTTCTAGCCTGTAGACATATCAAAAAATTTTTCTGTAGAATGAATAGATTTGTAGCAAAAAGAGATATATAGAATCCTTTTTGAAATTCTGTTTATGTTTTGGATTGAAAATAAGTTAGCCTCACAAAAATTTTGTTTTTTGTAATTATCAAAAATTTTTTTTTCGTATGAATCCACTTTGTTTAAACTTGGATTTAGAACTAGAGAGTCTTGGTTTAGTTTTTTTTTCCATTTTTGGTTACTAATCTAGCCCATGCAATCTGAGGTAAATTATATTGAGAATGACTTCGTAACCAGTTTTTCCATTGATTTATTTCGGAATTTAAAAGGGTTTTATCTTTCCATTCATAATGAAAGATTCCTTGTTCTTAAAAAAATCTTTTATTTGATTCTTAAAAAAAAGGATGTTATGTATATGTTATATTCAAAAAAAGACTTTAATTTAGAAAAGTTACTAACTTGAATTTGTGATAATTTGTAAAATACATATGCTTGTGATAAAGCATAAGTCATAACTAAAAAAATTTTTTTTGATATGAAATTTTTTATAGTCGAAATAAAATAAATGGTATTTTTTTTTTTTTTTTTTCTCCATTTTCCTCATTCTTGTAATATATACATCAAGAATTTTTTTGTTGAATCAACAAAAAGTTGTGTAGTAATTCTTGGAA
>NW_026016404.1:32500-37500 GCF_020379485.1 Brassica napus
ATAGATAGATATAGGATCTATGGGGCAATTACTTATAAGTACATTTTGTGCAACAACCCTTCCTATCTGATAGAAAAGGATCCCATGATCCTGAACCGATCTTACCTGGGATCGCAAATCCCAAGTTTGTCTATGAAGAGCAGATCTAATTGTATTAGTGTCTATAATTGATTTCTTCTGTGTAATACTAATTGATAAGGCCTCATTGGTAAGTGCTACAAGATCTCGTGCACTGGAACCCATGGTTATGGACTCGAATCCATTAGTATGGAACATTTTCTTTTCCAAGTGAAATCCCCTAGTATAGGAAAGAGTGAAAAAGTGCTTTCGTTGTTGTGGAATAAGAAGCCTTCTTATTTTAATGCATGTATTTAATTTATTCGGGGCTATTAGAGCGGGATCCACTTTTTGGGGAATATGAGTCGAAGCAATAACAAGACTATTTCTAGTCGAACATCTTTCACAATCCCTGGAGAGAGAGTTCACCAAGAGACCGAGGGCTAAGTAATTCGACTCATTCACATCAAGATCATGAATGTTTGGAATCCATATTATGCAAGGAGACATTGCTTTTGCTAATTCGAATTGAAGGGTGATATAAAATCGGTCTATTTCCGACATCATATCCATAGTTAGCGCATTCATCATAGTTAGAAGCTCCAGCTCCGTATCAAGTTCACGATCAATATCGTTACTAGCATCAATATCGTCACTATCATCAATATCGATATCATCAAGAAAAAAACCTTTCGGCTTGTTATCCAGGAACTTGTTCAGACATACTGTAATGAAAGGAACATAGGAGTTTGTCGCTAGGTATTTGACCAAATAGGATCGTCCGGTTCCTATAGAACCTATCACTAAAATACTCCTAGAGGGGGATAGGGCTAAGCGGAGCGAAAAGGGTTTTCCATGAGACGGGAAATGAAAACTATTAGCCCCACACGAAGTTTGTGAATAAGTGATTGTCTGATAATGAGCAAGGAATATCCGTCTTTCTGCTAAACAGGATGTATTGAACTCATAATTCATTAGATACTTTTATGAATGTCAACTAAGTATCGTAAGTAAATTGTTCCCGGTTGTTCAATCATTTGATAACCAGAGTCATTCTTTGATAAATGATCACTATGAGTCAGACTCAATAGAATTGATCAATCCTTTTTTCTGCCCTTAAGGTGGAGAACTGAACCAAGAATTCTCTTTCTTTATCATCAATCGAATCACTGTTCGCGACCCAGGATTCTATTTTATCATCAATCCAATCACCGCTCACGTTTTTTCTTTTTCTTATCAATGAATAGATGTCTTTACTTGTATGACTTAGATGTCTCGTATTTCTCGAAAAAGTGATTCGATTGATGGGATTTGGTATGATACTTATGAGATCGATGATATCGATGAAGTTTATTTTCAAATCTGTCTTCTTAGAACGTATTGATTTGACCCCATAAGCGGGATCACCACCCCATAGCATGTTGCCGCCAGAACCCCGTATTTCTTCTAGACAATCTCCTAATTGTTCCAGAGCAACTAGAAAAAGATTCTTTAACCAGAAAGAATTCTGTTCAGATGTAGGATACCTATCCAGAAGTTTTCGCAACTCAATCATGTATGATGGAATCATCAAAGATTTGATCTTTTCGAACTCTGTCTGTAACTCACTATAGGCTCGGGAAACAAAGAGAAGATGTGTACGAACGATATATCCAGCAACAAGAAGAAGGAAAAGGATTGAATAGAGGACCTCACGAACATTTGGCGATCTCAGATGTGTCGATATCAACGATGACTCATTATTTCGATGAATCATTTCTTCGGACAGAAGAAGATTATGTAAAGACTTACTCGAAATCTCACTTATCAGATTCCTTTGTGGAAGACACAATTTTTTCTGAAGAATTCGCCATGATATATCTAATCCATACATAATATCATGAAAATGGATACAAATTTTTGACTGCTACTTAGTATCCGCAATAGGTCTGAAAAAATATCTAAAAATATCAAATTTAGATATTTGTACCCTGTCGAAGTAAAGAACCATGGCATATATGTTTGGAATAGATTCCATTTTGAGAGAGTTGAAAAGCACTATCTCGTTGAAAGGTTCTATCCATCTGCCCTTTGTCAACGCATTTTTTTAGGCAAAGACTCCGTTTTTTCCTCTGTAAATATTTCTCAGAACATGGAGTGTGAATCAAACCCACGTTTGAATTGAAATTGAGATACTGATGCAAGCTCTTCTCTTCTGAATCGGATAGATTCATATCTGAAAGAGTTTGACAATACGTTCTTTCCAAATTTACTCTTTGTCCCTCTATTAGAGGTGTTCCAGAAATGTCTGCAATCGAGTAAATAGCTCTACGAACTAATGGATCGGATCGAATTGGAAAATGGAAAGATTTGTACAAGTTATACCTTTCGTCACCACTTTGTGGAAAATCGTTAGATATGAATATGTTAGATACCTGTGACTCGATTGACGAAGGTGAAATAGTATCTCTCTCCAAAAAAGCATGTTTTTTTTTACCACCACACGAAGAAAATATTTTGTTGTGAATGAACAAGATAGTGAGGAATTGTCCATACGTAAATCAGAATTATTGAGACGGGCCTTTTCCACATAAAAAGGGAATCTTTTGTTACAATAGAAGCAGAAGTGATGTGGATTATTCAAGAATCGAAGTCGATTTGCTTTAGAAAAAGAAGATATCAATGAACTTCTCTGAAATGGTTTCACGGGATTCAGCCAATTGTCTTGATCGTGGGATACGATTGAGAAATAGGAATCCGTGTTATCAAAAGATTTCCTGCGATTCTTTCTAGTATGGAATGAGTCAATCATCCACTTTGGTATCTTATTGAACAAAAATGGTGATATTGTTCCCCATTGATCAAGAATTTCGATTTTTGAGAAGTATTATGATCATCCAATAAGGGTTTCAATTTTTTAAATGAACGATTTGAACCTATTGATTCTAACAACTGATTGCAGGTTGATCGTTCGGACCTTTCAATTCATAGATGTGGATCTCAGACCTATGAATGGGGATATTCTCGAAACTCACAAAGAAAAAAGGAAGTGAGTTAGACAAAAAGAGAAGTACTTGGACAAAAACGAAGTAACTTGACAAAAGAACGAAGTGACTTAGACAAATCTTTTTATCAATAACCTCAGACCAATCAATCGAATATTGATTATACATAATCGTCGAACACTACTTGAAAACGGCTCTTCCGAAACGAAAATTTTTCAAATGAAAAATTCTTGAATTGGACATTGGTCAGAATTCATCTGGGTTCCGAATCCTACTGAGAGGTCCACTAGGGAAGAAATGTTGAAGAAAGAACAAGATTTTCTTTTGCTCTTCCAGGCGATCGGAAAATAAAGAAATAGTTGGATTCAAGATAATTACGTATTCAAAATACCGTTTCAATTCATCCTATTATCAGATCTGGGATTAGATCCGGTTCCGAAGGATGAACATATGACAGTTCCAATAAGATTTCTTCTTAAAAAAATCGATTTTTTTATTCCATCTACCAAAGGGGATACACGTACGACGATTTTGATTTGAACAGATTTCAAGAAATGGCAGATCTATTCACTCTATCAATAACCGAGCCGGATCTGGTGTATCATAAGGGATTTGCTCTTCTTTGATTCCTACGGATTGGATCAAAGACAATTCTTGAAGGAGGTTTTCAGGGATGAATTGAAAAAGAAATCTTATTGGTTCTACCTCCTTTTTTTATGAAGAAAATGAATCTTTTTATCGAAGGATCAGAAAAAATTGGGTCCGGATCTCCTGCGGGAATTTTTTGAAGATCCAAAACCAAAAGAGTGGTATTTGCTAGCAACAACATAATGGAGGCAGTCAATCAATATAGATTGATCCGAAATCTGATTCAAATCCAATTCCAATATAGTCCCTATGGGTACATAAGAAATGTATTGAATCGATTCTTTTTAATGAAGAGACCTGATCGCAACTTCGAATATGGAATTCAAAGGGATCTAATAGGAAATGATACTCTGAATCATAGAACTATAATGAAAGATACGATCAACCAACATTTATCGAATTTGAAAAAGAGTCAGAAGAAATGGTTCGATCCTCTTATTTTTCTTTCTCGAACCGAGAGATCCATAAATCGGGATCCTAATGCATATAGATACAAATGGTCCAATGGGAGCAAGAATTTCCAGGAGCATTTGAAACATTTCGTTTCTGAGCGGAAGAGCCGTTTTCAAGTAGTGTTCGATCGATTATGTATTAATCAATATTCGATTGATTGGTCTGAGGTTATTGATAAAAAAGATTTGTCTAAGTCACTTCGTTTCTTTTTGTCCAAGTTACTTCGTTTTTTGTCCAAGTTACTTCTCTTTTTGTCTAACTCACTTCCTTTTTTCTTTGTGAGTTTCGAGAATATCCCCATTCATAGGTCTGAGATCCACATCTATGAATTGAAAGGTCCGAACGATCAACCCTGCAATCAGTTGTTAGAATCAATAGGTCTTCAAATCGTTCATTTTAAAAAATTGAAACCCTTTTTATTGGATGATCATAATACTTCTCAAAAATCGAAATTCTTGATCAATGGAGGAACAATATCACCATTTTTGTTCAATAAGATACCAAAGTGGATGATTGACTCATTCCATACTAGAAAGAATCGCAGGAAATCTTTTGATAACACGGATTCCTATTTCTCAATCGTATCCCACGATCAAGACAATTGGCTGAATCCCGTGAAACCATTTCAGAGAAGTTCATTGATATCTTCTTTTTCTAAAGCAAATCGACTTCGATTCTTGAATAATCCACATCACTTCTGCTTCTATTGTAACAAAAGATTCCCTTTTTATGTGGAAAAGGCCCGTCTCAATAATTCTGATTTTACGTATGGACAATTCCTCACTATCTTGTTCATTCACAACAAAATATTTTCTTCGTGTGGTGGTAAAAAAAAACATGCTTTTTTGGAGAGAGATA
>NW_026016404.1:50000-55107 GCF_020379485.1 Brassica napus
TCAATACATAGCACAAATACAAGAACAGATAAGAAGAGATGCGACTTCCACCTATATATTTTGTTACTTCTCCTACAAAGAAACTTGTAATACCTACTCCATTTGTAATTCCATCAATGATTCGTTTATCAAAAAAATTCGTTTGTTTTGCTAATTTTCTTATACTTTCAGTTAAAGATTTTTTAAAAAAAGTATCTATGTAACCACGATTATATGACCAATTATATACAAAATTTATTGGTTTTTCCCACCTAATTCTTTTAGAACTCCACTTTTGAAATGAATTAAGTAAAGTTAAATTTAATCTAGATGAATAAAAAGGCTTATATAAACAGTATGCTATAAATATTCCAAACAAAGCTATACTGACTGAAAAAATTGCATTTTTCAAAAATTCATACCAATCTACAAAATTTTCTGAATTGGTATGCAAAAGGTTTATCGACGGCGTTAATAATTTTGATAATATATCAAAGTCTATTCCTTCTTGATTGAAAGGAATTCCTATGGCTCCAATAAACAAAGTAAATAAAAGCAATACAAGCATAGGAAATAGAATAGTATTGTCTGATTCATGGGGATAATAGAAAGTTCTTGTATTAAGTCCAAAATTTTCAACAGTAATAAAAGTTTGATTTCTTACATTATTACTAATTTTATATGTTTTATTGCCAAAAAAAGAAGCTCTTTTCGTATTATTCATTGTTAATAATGGTACTAACCCAAAATTCCTATTAAGTTTTTTATCTTCTTCTTTACCCCATAAAGAAATTGAATAGAAGGAGCTACTTTTTTTTCCACTATAATTTATAAAATAAGTGTTTAAATGGCCTTCAAAAGTAAGTAAATAAATCCGAAACATATAAAATGCGGTTAATCCCGCTGTTGAACAAGCTATTATTGCAAAAATTGGCGAAAATAACAAACTATCATTAAGAATTTCATCTTTAGACCAAAAACAAGCAAGGGGGGGAATACCACAAAGTGAGAGTGTTCCTACTAAAAAGGCAGTTTTTGTAATCGGCACATGTTTTGTCAAACCACCCATAAGAATCATATTCTGACTTTTATCAGGAGAATAGCCAACTATAGCTTCCATTGAATGAATAATGGATCCAGATCCTAAAAACAACAAAGCTTTCGAATAAGCATGAGTAATCAAATGAAATAAAGCGGATCTATAAGACCCCATACCTAGAGCTAACATCATATAACCCAGTTGAGACATTGTAGAATAGGCTAAACCTCTCTTAATATCTTTTTGAGCAAGAGCTAAAGTGGCTCCTAAGAGTACTGTTATTATACCTATCAAAGATATTATATACATTATAGAAGGGATAACTATAAAAAGAGGAAGAAGACGAGCTACAAGAAAAATTCCCGCTGCTACCATAGTAGCAGCATGTATAAGAGCCGAAATAGGAGTAGGGCCCTCCATGGCATCCGGCAACCATACATGAAGAGGAAATTGTGCAGATTTAGCAATAGGACCCACAAATAATAGAAATGCACACAAAGTAAGGAATAAGAGATTTATTCTATTATTTAATATTAAATTATTGAATATTTCGAACAAATCTTGAAATTCGAAACTGCCAGTTATCCAATAAAGACCTAAAATTCCTAATAATAAACCAAAATCCCCTACACGATTGGTTACAAAAGCTTTTTGACAGGCATTCGCTGCAATAGGTCGTGTGAACCAAAAACCTATTAATAAATACGAACACATTCCAACTAATTCCCAAAAAAAATAAACTTGGATCAAATTAGAACTAGTAACTAATCCTAACATTGAAGTATTAAAAAAACCCATATAAGCAAAAAACCTCAGATATCCTTGATCATGAGACATATAATTATCACTATAAATCAGAACCAAAATTCCAACAGTTGTAATTAATATTGACATAATAGAAGTAAGTGGATCAATAAAGTAACCGAACTCAAAAGAAAATTCATTATTTATGGTCCAAGACCATACATTTTGATGAATGCAACTTAGAAAAATTTGTTGAATAGATAGATAGAGCGAAAAGATCATAACTATACTTAACAAAAAAATACTCAGAAACGTCCACATACGTCGAAGGTTTTTTGTTGCTGTCGGAAAAAGTAGAAGTCCAGCTCCGAGTAAAATAGGTACTGGAAGTGGAATGAAAGGGATGATCCATGAATATTGATATGTATGTTCCATAAAATAAAAAACCCTTTTTATTTTATTCTTAAATTTATTATTTCTTATTCACTGGTTTGTATATATATATATTTTTTTCAAAGGGGATAATAAAAAAGCGCATTTTTTCAAACTTAAATAGAAATTTTTTCGAATTAGTATAATCCTTCATAAACCTTTGAAAAGAAATATATTCAAATCAAAAAATTAGAAGTTATTAACTAATATTACTAAGTTACTGTAAAAAAAACGATTTGTCTTTTTTTTTTTTTACTACTAAAAAAAATTTTGATTTTATGCAGATACAGAAAAAGTGAATTATAATTCCGTATTACAATAATTTATATACATATATTAAGAATAGAACAAAGATTTACACGACAAAAAAATACTTAATATTAAGTATAAAAAAAAGTTATTTGGGTTTGATTATTTAGAATTATTATTGAATTATGGAATTTAGTGATTGTCTTCCAGTACACTAAGTGAGCTTTTTTTTTTCAAGAAATATTATTATAATCGATATTTTTTTTTACATATGAAGTGAAGAAATTTAATAAAATTTTTTCTAATATAATCTAAATCTATCAGTATAGATTAATTAAATGAGCACTCTTATACGGATTTAAAACGTTAAATACAAAAAATTTTTCAAGAAAAAGGGAAAAAATAGTTGGGTTTTAAACTTTTGAATGTCTGTTTTGTTTGAAAAATAATATATAATAAAATTTGAAAGAAAAAAATTACTCAATATGGAGTACGAAAGAATAGAATAATAAATGTCTTTGACATCCAATTATACCACTGAAAAACTTTTTTCATTTTTGAATGGCAGTTCCAAAAAAACGTACTTCTATCTCGAAAAAGCGTATTCGTAAAAAATTTGGAAAAGGAAGGGATATTGGACATCGTTGAAAGCTTTTTCCTTAGGGAAATCGCTTTCTACAGGTAATTCAAAAAGTTTTTTTGTACAACAAAATAAATAAAAAACACTAGAATCATTAGAATTAGCCTAACGTAAAAACCAATTTTTTAGAATACATATAAATTAAAAAAATCTATAGGAACCAAAAAAAAAAAAAAAAAAATAATATATATATATACGAAATATACGAAAGATTCCTATTGATTTTGTAAAAAAAAGGGGGGGTTATTACTTTCCCCATCAATAAAAAAATAAATAAAGATCTTGTATTTCCTCTTAACTAGGAAATACAAGATCTTTTAGCGAAATCAACAGGTTCTTTAAATTAATTTAAGTCAAAAATTTTTCACTTTATACCTTTAGGAATTATTATTTCTCTTAATTCTTATATTCTTTACTTGGAATCAAAGTTATAAAAGTATCTATCCACGATTAAGTGAATATTAGATACTAATAAGTAATAATATATGATATTTTTTTTAAGCGATCAAAAAATATTATGTTTGTACAATATAAAAAGATGCATGAAAATAGATATTTTGACAATTGTTGTTTTTCATTTTTCTTGAGCAACTTAGGCAAATTTTAGTTAAAATTTCTAAGGATTTTGGAGAAGTTTTAATTTTTAGAAAAAGCATTTTTTTAGTAATAAAATCAATTTTAAATTCCATTAAATTAGCTTCTTTATTTAAAATTTGAATCTCGACGATTGAGTAAAAACTTGTTAGTATTATTTTGAACAAGTTGCCGCTATGGTGAAATTGGTAGACACGCTGCTCTTAGGAAGCAGTGCTAGAGCATCTCGGTTCGAGTCCGAGTAGCGGCATAAGATCTTATAAAAGAGATATTATAAGTTTTATAATCAAATTAATACCCGACTTGTTTTCTAAAATCGGGTAAAACCTAGTATTAATTTATTAATTTTTAACAAATTTTTTATGATTTTTTCAATTTTAGAGCATATATTAACTCATATATCTTTTTCGGTCGTTTCAATTGTACTACTAATTTATTTTTTAACTTTATTAGTTAATTTAGATGAAATCATAGGATTTTTTGATTCATCAGATAAAGGAATCGTAATTACGTTTTTTGGTATAACAGGATTATTATTTACGCGTTGGATTTATTCAGGACATTTTCCATTAAGCAATTTATATGAATCATTAATTTTTCTTTCATGGGCTTTTGCAATTATTCATATAGTTTCCTATTTTAATAAAAAAAAAAAAAATCACTTAAACGCAATAACTGCGCCAAGTGCTATTTTTATTCAGGGTTTTGCTACTTCAGGTCTTTTAAACAACATGCCTCAGTCTGCAATATTAGTACCAGCTCTCCAGTCCCAGTGGTTAATGATGCACGTAAGTATGATGATATTAGGCTATGGCGCTCTGTTATGCGGATCATTATTATCAATAGCTCTTCTAGTCATTACATTTCGCAAGGTCGGATCTACTTTTTGGAAAAAGAATATGAAAAATAAAATGTTATTAAATGAATTATTTTCTTTTGATGTACTTTACTACATAAATGAAAGAAATTCTATTTTACTACAACAAAATATTAATTTTAGTTTTTCTAGAAATTATTATAGGTATCAATTGATTGAACAATTAGATTATTGGAGTTTTCGTATTATTAGTCTCGGATTTATCTTTTTAACCGTCGGCATTCTTTCAGGAGCTGTATGGGCTAATGAAACATGGGGTTCATATTGGAATTGGGATCCGAAAGAAACCTGGGCATTTATTACTTGGACCATCTTCGCAATTTATTTACATATTAAAACAAATAGGAATGCTCGAGGTATAAATTCTGCAATTGTGGCTTCGCTAGGTTTTCTTTTAATTTGGATATGCTATTTTGGCGTCAATCTTTTAGGAATAGGTTTACATAGTTATGGTTCATTTACATCGAATTAACTAAAACATTAACAAAAAAGAAAAGAATCCAAATAAAAAAATAGCATCTATATATAACTTCATCTAAGTTAAGAAATCTAA